>NW_022992336.1:686478-903978 GCF_902827175.1 Gymnodraco acuticeps | reverse complement strand
CATTTTGCCTATATACCTCTTTGCCTACTTTCAAGTTGTTCTGTGATTGATCTGATTAGAAATCCCCAACTGTGGCTTTACCATCCTAACCTGATTCTCTGAATCTCCCCTGAAGCTTCTCAGTTTGTTAATAAATGATTACAGGAAATATGAGCAGTGTCTTCTCATAAATAGATTTGTTGAAGGCCACGTAAAACAGATAGCCTTTGGCCACAGTTTTAATATATGGATGTCATTAGTGAAGGGGGATGGGGGCCGTGTTACGCTTACAATACATTTGCATAACAGTTATCGGTATTTCTTGTCCTTTCATTAAAACAAAGAAAGTGGGACTCTAATTTCCTTAAAGGACTCTGAATTATTGACAAATGTAGGGCACTGGTCCTGAATTTTCTAAGTATCAATTGAAAGAGCTGAATAAGTGTTCCATCCAATGCTCTTTGGTGTGATGTCTCCATTATTCTATTACAGGGCAAAAGATAATGATGAATTTAAACCAATTACTTTCACCAAAGGCCACCGACTATGTCAGTTTTCCACATTATGCAATGAGGGTTTTATTCAGATGTGTCCGCACTAGTTCCACCAGTATTTGAGACTGCATACATGATGTCACACTGGCCTGTTATAGCTTTATCTTTGACGGCTTTGTCCAGTGGAGAAAGATCACTTCCATCAGAGCGACACCTCTTTGGCCCCTTCAGTCAATGGTTTATGAAATACAGCAAGGCCCGAGTGGAAAGTCCGAGCTTCCAGCCCTGGTATGGCAGAATGACAGAGGAATCAATAAGATGAAGAATGGACAACACCACCAAGGCTAAGGTTCCTGAGATGGTTAGATCAGGTGGCCCTCCATCTCATCTATCAAAACATATAACAGAGGTGGGGGGGGGGCGCTAATGCAAGTCAGCTGAAATCATGTGTGCAGTACTTTTTGTCTTGTTTGAGAAATCCCCCAATTGACTGTTATTTACAACTGGTTTGAAGGCGATAGAATATGTTTCTTATCTGACACACTCCTTGCATGTCATTCTCATGGTAATCTTAATGGAAGGTAAATATGTACAATAAATGATATATAGAAAATTGAGAAAAATATTGCACAAGCCATAAAGATCAAAAGCTATAGCTTTGGCAAGAGTTGACATTTTGTCAAACACTGAATTTATTTACGAAATGTACACCAACATTTGTTTTCAACAACATTCATTTGATGGATCATTCATTGGTTGTACAATAGGTGAGGCATGTAATGGTGCTTATATGTATGTAATATGAACCGTATTTGTTTAACAGTTGAAAGTATATTCTTATGTTCAAAAGAGACATGTCAAAATGTATTTGTTGGTGCATTTCCTTATCCTTATATTTATTGTATTATGCACACATAATAAATACAAAAAGCAGTTCAAATGCATTCTTTACCCATATGAGGCAAAACATAGTAGTATTGCACTTGGTGTGGTTAAACTAACTTTACACTCTCCCATCTGCACAGCATGTATGTACTGTTGATGCAGAACCCATGATGCCCAGTAGATGTCAGCCTTGTTAGTAGGAAGTACTTACTGGCTACATTGCTAGTATTTACAGCTTCACATACATAATACATAGTCTGCTATATTGAACTGCCTAAATGGTATGGTAAATGTTATTTCTAGCACGATCCATTCCATCATAATAGTGTGCCAATTGGATCCATAACCAGAGAACACACAATCATAACAATATATATTCTTTGTTCAAATAATTGTGCATTAATTTACTTATTTCTCCATGGAAAGCTATGAAATGTTGGCATTTTGATCTGACAATTGCTTAAGAAGTGTATAAAGACAAAAAATAATCCCTAATCCTATTTGAGGCTTTGCTATAACATATTATTTAGGAGTCAGTCCCATGTGTATTTTGGTCTGAAGGTAATCTACAGTAGCATGCGAGGAGGGAAGTCATGGGTGAAGTTAAGAATGAAGAAAACCTACAAAGGAACCTTGCCGATACTTTAAAAAGTAGCGCATAGAAACAGTAAAATAATACTTAGTAATACAAGCGTAATTGCTCAAGTCCATAATGTTTCAGAGCAGTGACGAAAAACATATATTGTTTTATCATGGGAGTTGAAACCAAGAGTAAATGCCCATAAAGTTGTACTTTTTATACAAAATATATTCAGTTTGGTAGGGAAGACACTGTGCCACTGGATTGGTAGAAGCCATGCTCCAATGGCCTTGTAAAAGAAGTACGGACAAATGAACCTCCAGTTTATTATAATTCATATTTTACCGCTCAGGTTTGTGTTACTGATTATTATTGCCTTTGCTCTTGTCAAACCACAGTACTTGTCGCATTGTAGCTGCAGTATATCTGCTAATGTAGGTCACAGCGTCCTGCCAGGCAGCCAGGTAGCAACGCCCTCCATGGCAGCTAAGTCCTCTTGTTTCTAAATGATCTGCCAACCAGGCAAGTATGGCCTATATTACAAAATAATTAGTAGATAAATTAGTCTTTTTTTCTCATGTCTAGCAAGTTATTTACCTGTCTAGTACCAACATCCATCTGAATTACAGAGGATAGTCAACATATAGCATCTCATTCGTTCTAGTCATAGCTTTTAGTTTTTTACATTTTCTGCTAAATAGATTAGCATCAATTTATGTATGAATAAAGTGTGCATACTGCATTGGATTCCACATTAAAAGCATGGCATACCATTAGTTAGATGTTCTATTGTGTCTTTGCTCTCTGTCTAATAATCTCCCCCGTTCCCCTCCACCCGTCTCTCTCCTCCTCTCTAATGAGCTGTGGTCTGTTATCAGTCATTACAGGAAGCCTGATTATCCAACTGGCATTCTGCACACGCTCACAGAGAACTTCCTGAAGGTGACCTTTCCACGTCGCCATAGTAACCGCCTTTCTCTGCTCTGAGATACTCAGCTTGTACACACAGTGTAGTGTGAGACAGAGAGAGAGAGAGAGAAATGACAGAACATTTTCTTCCAAACAAAAGCACATTAGTATGCTGCGATGTGTTCGCACACACACACATTGTATTATGATGTTTGATTAACAAATACTAAAGAGCAATTAACTCAGCTCTTTTTAATTATATCTTATTTATCTTAAAAATGAGAAGGTAAAGATCTATTATTTTCTTTGGCCTCAAAGCAGTTCTCACTAACAAAGTCATCTATGTGTGAGCTGATTAAACAAATCTTATAGAGGGAATTCTTTCAACAAATATCTACTCATAAAAGGTCAGCTATGTACATACAAACATCTCTTTGAAAAATATTTGCCACTGTGCATGCAATACTTTGTGAAGTGAATGCTGTAATAGAATGTCATTAGGTATAAACGCACAAGACTTGTGAATTATGTTAAAGGCTCTTACTTCAAATAGTCCTATTTTGATTTGAGCACCTCTACTTAATGAGAGAAGCCTCGCTACTTTCCAGGAGCATGTCATGTTTTCACGTATGTGCAATCGGCATTTGTTACTTTTATGTTGGACCATTCAGGATCACATGGAGGGGCCGGGGGCTTATTCCAACATACATCAGACCAAAGGCAGGTAAACACCCTGGATGGGTCTCTAGTCCTTCACATATCATCAGCTGTATGTGATTCATACATTTGGACCTGCCACCCTAGCTATTGCAAATTCAAATGCATTACCATATAAACAATCAACTAATTATATGTCTAATTCTAGTACAACCCAATGGTCATGACTCATGTACAGTTGCAGTTAAAAATACTCTTGTTTTAATTAACAAAAAAGACCTCTCATAATTAGAGACTCCTGTGTTCAAAGCAACCACGTGACGACACAACACAAATAAATTAACCTCAATACAAGTAGTTTGTTTACATAAAGGAAATTACACGTCTTCATACCAGCAATTTGAAATGTTCCTGTGACGCACACTGCAACATAACCCCTCCTTAGAGACATAACAGCATCTCTTCAGCTTAGAAATATTGTAGAGATCATTGTCATGGCGACAGCTGCTGCCACCTTCTCATTTCCTGTGCTCCCTCTAGTTGAGCTCATCTTGTGGACAAACAAACCTCTCCTGATGTGCCTGCTACAGGAACATGCTTTTCCAAACCTGCCAATGAGCGCTCAATGTTGAGTTTCCAGCCTGACTTTACCAGATCAGATCATACCTGTGATCCAGAGTTACAAATAATAGCACCGTCTAAAGAGCCATTGAAATTATTACACAGTTTATGTTACCTACATTTAATTATGCCAGAAACCAAAATTGTCCTACATTTTTCTAAAATGTTCAGGCCACTTTCGCAGTGAAAAAAACATTGCAAACATGTGAAAAATGTGTTTTTGTTTTGTCATTGCTTGAGTGGTGATTAAATATCAATTATTGACAACCATTTTCATTATTTTGTATTATCTCACATAATAAATAATGACTTGGAGCAAGTGAATATTTGGTGTTGAAATCTTGAATGCTATGTATTATTTTAAACCCCTTCTCATCCAGTAAATATAGAAGTATACCCAAAAAAAGGAGGGAAAAGAAAGGACAAAAAAATAACTTGAAAATGAGTTAAATAAGTTCATGCCATTTTTTGCAGACTCTGAATGAATAATGCATAAACACGTTTTGAGTCGTGATGTGGTTCATCTCTTTTAGGTCATACCTTCCTCAAGAGGAGCCCAGAGAGAGTGACTAACACTGCCCTATACGTCACTCACAGTGCTAAAAATAAACTGTACAGGAATGTGACTGGAATCCTGGAAAATGGTTTGTGTGTGAGAAAGTGCGTGTGTGTGCGTGCGTGTGTGTGTTGCATTGATGATGAACTTGCTGTGGATTTGGCATGATGTCCCATTTAAAAAGGCTAAATTAGGAAATTACTAATTTTGAATATTGTATTGGTAAATGATAAAATATGTATCTATATCATTTATTTAAAATAAATGATAGAGACCCAGAGCTGTCCCTTGACTTTCTACTGACAGTGTTATGACTTGCTCCCCTGAGAATAAAAAGTGTTCCTGCCCTTCATCTCTATGGACACATGTCCTACCTGCAACTCTGACTACTTTTAAATCCAGGCTGAAGACTTTTCTTTTTGTCCGCTGCTTTTAATTGAACTATTCATATCTTAGACTGCACTGTAACTTTTATCCATGTACTTTTTCTTTTAATGTTTAATTGAACTATTCATATCTTAGACTGCACTGAAACTTTTATCCATGTATTTTTTCTTTTAATGTTTATTTTATTAGCTTTTCTTTTTAATGACTGATTTTAAATGCCTTTTTCTTAATGTCTTTCATTTTTTGTAAAGCACTTTGAATTGCCTTGTGTTGAAAAGTGCTATATAAATAAACTTGCCTTGCCTTGCCTTACCTAACAATGTATTAATCCATCCATCTATATATCTATCTATCTATCTATATATCTATCTATCCATCCATCCATCTATCAATCCATCTATCCATCCATCCATCTATCTATCCATCTATCTATCTATCCATATATCTATATATCCATCCATCTATCTATCCATTTATCTATTTATCTATCTATCTATATATATCCATCCATTTATCTATCTATCTATCTATATATCTATCTATCCATCCATCTATCTATCTATCTATCCATCTATATATATATATATCTATCCATTAATCCATCTATCAATCTATCCCATCTATCTATCCATCCATCCATCTATCCATCTATCCATCTATCCATCTATCCATCTATCCATATATCCATCTATCCATCTATCCATCTATCTATATATCCATCCATCCATCTATCTATCTATATATCCATCCATCCATATATCCATCTATCTATCTATCCATCCATCTATCTATCTATCTATCCATCTATATATATATATCTATCCATTAATCCATCTATCAATCTATCCATCTATCTATCCATCCATCCATCTATCTATCTATCCATCCATCTATCTATCCATCCATCCATCTATCAATGTATCTATCTATCTATCTATCTATATATATCCATATCTATATCTATATCTATATATATATATACATCCATTCATTGATCCATTTGTCCATCTAGGCATGAATGTTGAATCCTGAATGAATGTCTTTCTCTTCCAACACTCATGCCTGGTTATTTATATTCGCGATTGAATCATAGGCTATATTGTCATGGATGTGACGCATGCGCAGTAGCCAGTGTGGAATTCTGAATCATCGATGGAAAGAGAGAGAGGGTGGGGGGAGAGAGAGGTGACTGTAGAGTGATGGGACCCGGCTGAGGGAACAGCAGCGAGTGATCACTCTCCGAGCTGGTAATGACAGGTAAAATTACGATTTAAAATGATTTAGAATAATATGTTTGCACTCATAGTCTCTGGTCAATTGTTGATTTGGTAAATGTCGGGAAATCACATTTCCTGCATGGACTCGGTCAGCGGTGCGCGCATCATCTTGCACAGCTGGAAGTAGCGATCATGTGGATACAATCTCGGAAAGAATGCTCTTTTGAACTTTGTGTTGTCATTACATAATAATCGCTGGTTTCTGTTCTTATTTACGCGCGTTTCGGGCGGTGGATCCACAGATGAGATACAACTTCAACCCTATAAATTGTACCTGCACATGTCATATTTTGTGATTATGTGTTTCTGGTGATTAAGACAGCACGCGACCTGATTTAAGTCTAATTGTTTAGATGCAAAGACTTAGTTTAATTGAAAAGCGCACTGTGTGTCTATCTGCGTCTCTGGGGGGGGGTTGGGAAGAGCTCTGCTCTCAGACTGGCGTCACATATGACGTCTGTGTGTTTTCTTGCTTGGCTGAGGGCTTGATGATAATAATGGCGATGAGCACCACGGCCAGCTCCCGGTTTAACGGTGGACAGGACATCTTGTAGCTTACTTCAGACTTTTGGCTTTTGCATCTACACTTTGGTGTTTGTATTTCTCTACTCTGGTTTTTATTTTTCAGATCACATTTGGATTGAGGTTAAGATAGGTCGAGATGTATTTGGTCTGTCTTTTGTGGATAAGGAAACATTTTAAAATATGAGAGAATGCTTGGGAAGACTGGAAATGACCCAGAAAGAGACACACTTTCTACATGCGAGCCCATTTCAATTGAATATTTGGCCATTTTGTTTTCGTTTTGTATGTCTCCATCCATTGAGTGCATGCATACTGTTGTCTCATTCAGTAGATCAAATATTCCCCTCTGTAAATGGCCTTATGTCATGTGTTGGCTGTGTTTCTGTGTGCTTGACTGTTGCCATAGACCACAAGGTCAAGGGCACTGAAGCTAAGTTTTATTTTTTTCACAAACATGTCGATATATACATGAAGAAAAGACAACATGACATTTTAAATTCCCACTCATTCCCAAGTGTTTGACTTTAAATAGATTAAGCCTCAATGTAGTCTCTACACCTTGTAGTTCATAATTAAAAATCTGTCATATTTCCATATTACACATTATCATTATAGCTGGATGAATATTTAAAATGTCTTGCATATATGCAGTGAGGATGAGCAGCATCTGGGCGGATTTAGATTGCATGACAGACCTCAGCAGGTACAAATGAAGCAGTAATATGATTATCACAATGCAGCAGGGAACAGTGTGTCTCGTCTTGATGCAGCATCTTACTCATCACACTGAGGTGATGTTCTGACTGAATCTCATACAATGTGGAAACTAATGTTTGGCCATTTTATTAAATAAGACACTCTCCATCTCCTCTTCGCATTTCCACACGTTTATTATTATTATCTACAAGGAGATTCAGACAAGAAAAGCAGTGTATAGAATAGAGTTGCAACATATTAGCTGTGACTCTCCAATGTTAAGATTATACGCCAAATTCTTTAACGTTAAGCGATCAATCTAATGAAAGTAAATCATAAATCAAAAGGTTTTATATACTGATTGTCCGAGACCCTTAGAAGGCAAATCGTGACTGGGTTATATCAAAAAGTGACTTGTCTCTAGCACCACAAGTGACATTTAAATGAGTAATGTCAGTTTTCAATGACAAATAGGCAAGATAATAGTGAGGTATGTAATTGATTCATTAATATGAATGCCTCTCACAGTTTTAAGCACACACGTTGTGTCATGCAGACTGAAGGTCAAAGGTGCTCTGTTGTGCGTACCTTCCTAAAATGTCCTTATCATTACTGCATACTGACTATTTCCACCTGCATACAATTTGGGTAATAGTTCCTTGATAAGTTTACCATAAAGTGCCTCCAGATAGAGGCCCAACATGTATTCCCTTCAGTATTCAAGCCAACAACATGCTTTTTGTGCAATCACTGCTACTTATTTCACCCACAAGTCAATGTACATTCCTATCCTGGTGAACCATAAACCCATTAAGCCCCATCAGTAACACATACTGCTTCTTTGTGTAGGTCTGTTTCTTTGTCCAAGTGTCACATGTATCATAGGGGCTTGCTGCTTTTGGATCAAACTATATTATAAACAAATGTGTGTCTGCAATGTCTGTACACATTGGGCATGTTGAAGAATATGACAACACTGGGAGCAATATGTTGGTCCCAGTGCTGTTCTGCTGTGGTGCAGAAAATTAGGATTTAGAGCTATAGCTGACGGAAAATTGAAACAGAGTTGTGTTTGTACCAAGGCCCTGAGCTGGGAAATGCCTCTGGATCTCAAATGGATGCTGAGGGACTTGTAAATGCTCCTAGTAAAAAGGTCCTAGAGCATCTCTTCTGCTGTCTTTTAATTGAATTTGTTTTTATAGCCTCAGAATACAGAGAACAGGGTAACAACATATTGTATGATTTTATTTGATGCTGCCAAAATAGCTACTCACTTTACCTGAATGATCTTTATGTATAAACATTTGAATCCTCTAACAGCACATTAGTTTAGGCACATTACTTTTTTCCACACATCACTGATCTATTAAAAAAATATCACATGGATTCAATTGTTGTTATTGTTGGATTTGTTATGTGAATGAAACTCCTCCTATATGTCAACAAGCAAGGTCATCTTTACACAGCATGTCCTTTATACTGTATATATTTTGTATAACAATATAAAATGCAACATACAGTACTAAATAAATAGCTTAATTTTTGATGCACAGCTAAACAAATGGATGTTGATGTTATTATTGTTGCATGAAATGAATTATCGAAAGAGGAAAAGGTTATTTCTCTGCATGTCAGCACCCTCTGGGTTCAGCCGGCACTGTATTGAATCTAAAAAGGAGGACCGATTCAACATCTCATGGCTTATTTCATAACGGCAGACATTGAGAACGCATCATTCATCTCAATGTTCTGAGGCACTTCAGTACAATGTTACATACATGTAACTTTCTGGCAGTGTGCGTGTGAGACGGTACATGCTTGTGTGATACATATATGTTCTACACTGTTTATGTATGTGTGCATGTTTATGCACGGGTAAACGCTATGGAGGTTTTGTCCACAAATGTGTGGGTGGCTGCACACCCGGCATTCATCCGTGTGTGTGTGTGTTTCCTCAAGCAGGTAGACAGGTGTGAAGGATGACTTCTTGCTCAGAGATCTGTGGGTCGGAGTATGGTGAGCAAGCCCAAGCCAGCGGAAACTGCCAACAGTATGGAGTCCGGTCTTACCTACACCAGGTACACAACACACACACACAGGGCAATTTATTCAACAATTATTAACTGTTTTCTTTTCTTAGATTAGAGGCTTTTAGATCTTGATCTCTGGTGGGTTTTCAGGGTCCATGTTTGGAAAGTGAAAACATCTGTCTGTTTTTGATCTCTTCTCCAGTTTTACGAGGAGTGCACAGCTTCTATCTGGGAACGTGATGAAGATTTTCAGATTCAGAGATCGCCTAGCAGGTGGAGCTCTTTACTCTGGAAGGTGAGTTTAAGCAGCCACTACCCTGCTGGTTTCTTTGGTCGTGTAGTCGTATAACATGTCATTGTGTTCTCGGCCAGGTCTGTCTCGCGTTCGGCTCCCTGATCTTGTTTGCGGGCCTTATTGTTGTTTTGGTCGGATATGCCACTCCAACTAGGACCGAGGCATTTGGAGAGGATGACCTCCTTTTGTTGACAGGTAAAAGAAAAATACAGTGTATTAATGGAAGGGGGTTAATGAAATCGTTCCTATCCCTACACAGCAATTCTGTGTATTTAACACTTACAGTTGGAATCCTTTTTTCTATTACATCATTGTAATGGATAGCTCATTGTTTTAGTGGAAGGACATGCAGTTAATTATATAAAGGTCAAAACAATTAAAACAAGTCAACAAAGACATTTCAAAATGGAGAATAGCCTTTTTAAAAATGGCTTCCCAGTGACTTTTTGGATGCATATTTTTCACTTTTTTAGGTTGACAGGTATTGCTTACCGAGGTTGATTTCTAATTTCTCGCCATGTGTCTTTCACTTCAACAGCCACGCCGTCAGTTTTAACCACGCTCTGGATGTTTGTAAGCTGACCGGTGCCGTGTTGTTCTGCGTTGGAGGAACCTCCATGGCTGTGGGTCTCCTGCTATCTGCCTTTGCCAAAAGCTACTCCAAAGAAGAACTGTACCTGCAGCAGAAGTTCAAAGAGAGGTTGGCAGATCTGCACGCGACAGTTGGTAAGCCTTCAGTCTGTACCTCGTTTATAGACATTTGTGAATGGTTTAAAAGCAAATGCAATAAAGTAAATGATCAACTAGGTCTCGTTAGCGGAGCAATTAAAACTGATTAGACGTCTTGATAGTGATGCACAAGGCACCTTTTAGCGTTAGTGTAAGACGCACCAGGTAGTAAACTCATTAATGCTGTTACAAGACACTCAGAGTGAAGGATGCTTATAAAGATAGACAAAGTACACTAATGTTGGGAAGAATGGAGGAGTACAGGGTGAGTAAAACACATTTCACCTAGAGAACCTGCATCCATGTCCCCTGTGAAACCAAATGTTTGAGGTATTTTAACAGATGTCTTCAGATCAACAACATTAGTCATTTCAATCCAAACAAACATTTGTTTTCACATTTAACTGAGTAGTTTTCTTACCCAGACCTAACCACAACAATTTCTCAATTCTAACCATGCGACCGCTTCACATCATTTACCAAACACACACCTTTAACATCCATGATTAATACGCAAAAAGGCAGCCAACTTCAGCAACACATCAAGAGTAGGTATGAGATGTTGATGCAGCAAACGCTTTTCTTTTTACTGTTAGGCTGAACTCAAACTGCTTTGTATAGATATCACTCCTAGCAGAACTGCTGTTCTCACAGGTACCCCCATCATGAAACCACAGACCCCTGGAGAGGGAAGGGTGCCAGTCACGCTTTCCAAAGTCCAGAACATCCAGCCAGCGAAAACAAAGTCGGAGACCTGACAGAAGACCACATGAAGGCATAAAGTGAAGAAGTGCGTGTGATGACTGTGTGTGTGTGTGTGTGTGTGTGTGTGTGTGTGTGTGAGTAGAACTATGCGTGCATTTTCTCTTTTCAAAGGTCAGCTTACATGACTGATAGTATTTGCTCTTCATCTGTATTTGCTATGTTTGACATTAGAGCTTGATTGAAGGTTATATAGGAGCAGAGTTTAGTGTAGCTGAGCAAAGTTTAAGCCTTTTGTTTTTTCGACAGCAGTTATATAAAATTCACAGTGATCTGACAAAGCACATGCAGGTCTCGGGCCCTACCCAGAAAATAAACCACAGAAAGAAATCAATAGAACACAGCCACTGAACAACAACAACATCATTTCTTCCACCAAGCATGTTTCTGTGGAGAGGATTCACATTTTTGTGAAAGAGAATGGTGTTACTGCTGGAGGGTATCGAGCAGCAGCTGCTGCGTTGTTTGAAGTATTTTGTGATCGGACCCCCATTACAAGAAAATGATCAAAAGAAGCCCTCAACACAACAACCATTATCTCTGCCAGTGTCTAAAAGGACATGAGGGAGCTTTTCTGAGTTAACATGCTTTGTGTGTACATGTACACATGCTGTTTATGCAGCATAACTTCATTACCACAGTTAGTAAGAGCTGTCAATCACAAACACACAATATGAGGATATGTGCTTCAGCTGAATACTTATTTAAAGTTATGTTTGTGTGCAAATCGAGCCAAGTCTTAAGAGATAATTTGACAGAAGTTCACACATCAGCAGAGCAGACAAGAGATCAACACAGATTGGAACAGACCTCCAAGGCAGATTTCAAGCCGCCTTTTTCTGTCTTATTAGGCCTCTGACCTTGTCTCCTTCAGTGGATCTTCAGAGAGGATCGATAGGCGAGACAAGAAAGACTGATGAAAGGTGAACCAGACGGAAGATGCAGAACTACATAGTCTGTCACTTAAAAATACTATATCAGATTGAATATGTCTTTCCAGATAACCAAGATTAAAGGTATACTGACCAATTTGAAGTATACTTCCTTATTAATGTACTAAAAGTGTGCTATTTTCAATACTAACAATGTTCTTACTATGCTAATTGTATATAATTATTGTTAGCAAATATAAACTTAAACACAATCAAGTGTTGTATCTATGAAATTACTTTACAGAATTATTAAAATGTTTGCAATTATGTATATATTTATCCAAATGCTGTTTGATTATAGAACAGTCAAGTACTTTCAAGTATATATTTATAAGTTCTAGAGGTAAAACAATAAGTATACTAAGCACATTGTAAGTACATCAAACAGCACATTGTTCTTGTGTATATTGACGGAGACTAAGTATTTTTAAATGAGAAGTACCTAATATTCTTTAAACTTGGTTTTTCAAATAATAATATACCTTCTATCTTTGATTTGTTCCTAAACACTTCATTACCCATGCTCCTCCTTGTTTCCTTCCCTCACTGTAACAAACACAAGCATAGACACATGCCTATCCATCCAAGCGTGCACAAACGTGCAGGGAGAGGTCAATTTGGCAAATAAAAAAAGAAGACGCAGGTGGTGGGTCTAAAAATGAAGACAAAGCAAGGGCGCACCAAGCGAGACAAACAACGTGACAGATTATGTAAGATAACGAAGAGAGCGAGAGAGAGAGAGAGAGAGAGAGAGCACGCAGCTCTCCAGTGAGTCACATCAGCTACTTTGTATTACAGCCTGTCTAGATTCACAGATGCTCTCCACACAATAACTGCCTTCCTGCTCTCACACACAAAACTTGAAGCTACATCATGAAGTATGCTGAACAGCACCCACTACATGTGTCTCATGGTTGCATATTCAGTTGGGTACTATCTTAGAAACAGAAGTTAAATTAAAAAGGTTTATATATTTTATTTTTGAATTCTATAAAAACTCTGCTCTCACACACGCTGTGACTTTAACTAACAAGCACAATAACCTGCTGATGTTCATGCTTTTTTGAACTTTGTGTATTTTAAATATATTTTTAAATATTGTGACCATGCCATTTTAAATTGTTCAATTTGTGGTTGCTCCTTGTTTGTTGGTTGTGCATCCAATGCACAGATACAAGTTGTGCGGTCAAAATGCAGCATTTATTTTGTACTGTTAGAAAACATGTTTTGTGGTAGAGACAGTCCAAGTGCCATCACGCTACACGCCTCATTCTGTGCTTCAACGCTGCAGGGCTTTCCAAACTCTTCAGAATGATGCAGCAACAATGCCAGAACCACCCTGTATAAAGTAATATATGTTTATTCATAGACATATATAATAGAAGCTTTAGCAGCCATTGCTCTGCTGGCTACCTATGTTCATGTAAATTGACCTTTTAATATCCCACAACCTTCATTCCATTATTTGATGACATTTTAAAATATTTTGGTCTCAGAAACTACAGACGTGTAGCTATAACTATGAATACAGATATACTTATAAGTTAGACATGTGGAAGGAATATTACGCAACCACTGTTAATCTGCAAATACAGTACAAGAAGAAAAAACAATCTCTTAAAAACAAACGTTCAGTGTGGTCAGAGCGTTATGAAGTGGTCAATTAATGTTCTGACTTGTAGTTCCATGCTGTCAATTGTGAGTTTATTTTGTATTCTTATCTGGACCAACGTTGAGTTCTGCATTACAATCCCAACATCTGCAATGGATATTTTTCTGCTCTGATTTCCCAGTTATAGTGTCTCCTGATGTACCGTGGATTCTCCCAGTAAATAATACAAATAAAAGAGTATAGGCTACTGTACCTATCGGAGGTTGGATTGGAAAAGAACAAATATATAAAGATATCGATGTCTATATACCGTATGTCTATTTTTCAAAGAACATAATAAAGTTGAAATATCCACTGCTCATAATGTTTGAAGACTGTGTGCATCCTTTTCAAGAGACACATCCTCACTTAGCTACTTATAGCAAATGAAAATATAAAATATAATTGTATCACCGCTATAGTTGTACTGTACAGCTTATGTGTTCTTATTGTGAATGTGTCTCTGGTTTATGTAGTCTTGTTTTGCTGTTAATATCATCTTTACATACATGGAGTACAGGGTAACTTCAATACACTCTACACGTTCATTAATGTATTTTTGTACTTCAAAATAGTGTGGCCTACGGAAGACCTGAGAGTCAAGGTAAACAATTAGATCTCCTACATTTAGGACATCATTTTTTGTTGAAACACATAGAAGTGTAAAGGCTGTTGCGATCTTTATATATACAATTATCAGAACCTATTAATTACTTGACACCATTTTTCTAAGAATCTTGAGTCTGACCAGTAAGCAGATTAATAATTTTCCTTATTTAATTTAGATTTAAAAAAGTATGAACATACAAGACAATCTATTCCGCATAAGAGGTTTTACTTAACATTGAACACCAAACAAAACATAACTTTCTTGTCTCTCAGGGCTTACTGTGTCACATCGAGATGGAAAACAAAGGAAGGATGAGTAATTATAATATCTGGTTTTCATTAATAAAAAACTTCAAACCGTCAATGGGGTTCCGACACACTAAGCCTTCAGTACAGCGAGTAGAAGCTCTTACTGTAATCAATCAGGTAAGTCATTCAGAAGAAGTGTCTGAAGTCTGTGCTGTTCAGGGGCTTATTAACACACACACACACACACACACACACACCGAAAGGAGCCAGTGGAGGAGATAGAATTGATGGTAATTCCAGAAATAGCACCTTAAGGATCATCACCCCGACCAGTCAGGCCAACCCAGTCTCATAAAAAAACGTGTAATAACTACGTTGGTCCACAACGTAGGACGTAGTATTTCTACAAAAACGCCCCTGAAATTGTAAGATCCCTACGTTTTTTTTCAACATTCATTCCAATGGCTGGCGTCTATGTCACGTGATCTTCAAATTTCTCCCTGCAGAAAAAACAAAATGGCCGAACTTCGTTTTATTCTCGGTGTAAAGTGCCTATTTTAAAGTTAGTTTGGCCATTAAAATGCGTTTTGATGTTATTTGATGCGAGAAATATGAGTTGTTATTTCAGATTATGTGTGCAGTGGATGTACATGATCTTTAGTTTGCTAGTTATCACGAAGATTACTTCAGGAAATTGTGTCCATAGAACGTTTTCATTGTTAGCCTACCAAGGTGGTTGCTAGTGACGCTGCTATCGATATTATTTCTGTTATGTTGTGTAACAGTTTAATGGTGTAATCTTTATTGCTACCCCCTTCCCCGTCAATGTATAGTGTAAACGTATTAGTTTAACAAAATCTGCATCTAAAATTGTGGCATAGATATGTTATTTTCCCCTGTGCAATTCCAGTCTCACATCTCATCGTTAAAAACAAATACCCGAAACAGACCGAAAATACTTTATTCCGGGTGTGCTTGCTTTTCTCTTTGAAAGTCATCCCATAACGGCATTGTAATACACGGTTCGGCTGCATTAAATATTACATATATGCCGTAGTTCTCTATTTATAGAGCCCTGATGAGAAGACTTCTAGACAAACATGAGGAACTGCCGCCAACACTGAAAACGTGACATGGATCATAAATATATCAGCCATTAAACAACATCTTACATTTCTTTTCACACAATACGTCTCCTTGCAGTATCAACACTAATTCGGCTGACTTTTATATTTGATCCAATTGGTAGATATGCTGTACTTACTAGGGGTCGACCCAGGGCCGGCCCTAGACATTTTGGTGCCCTAGGCGAGATTATGATTTGGTACCCCCCCCTCCAAGCAATACACAATAGAATATATAAAGAATAAATGAAACATCTCTACAAAAGACCAATACACTACAAAAACAGAAACTTATTGACATAGGTAATATACATAAAGGTTTCAAATGTATTCATTATTGTATGAACATGTTTTAATTGGGGGGTGGATGTCACATCTAGGGGGGTCCGGGGGTATGTCCCCCCGGAAAGATTTTTTTTAACATTTTATAGTAAAATGCTTCAATCTGGTGCACTTTGAGCACACAATTACTAGAGACCTGAACGGAGGTACAACTCTAAAACACCCATATGAAAAAGATCGGTTTACATTTTAATAACCAAATAAGTATGTGAACATAACCAATAACCCACAGCCAATAACAAATAAATGTAACATATTTATTTATTTTATCCTTATTATTAATATTGTAGTTATTAAATGAAAATCACTCATCAAACAAAAGTAGCTTCTCTTAATACTTTAAGAAAATAAAGTGCAAACGTGGACACAAATATAGCCAACGGAGCTCTTACAACTGAGATTATTGCAAATAAATTAAGATAATGAACAACATTACACACACTATAAATCAAATGAAACAGGCAATCAGAACAACAAGTCTCTGCTATGTTATTGTGTCCTTTAATTAGTCCACATCCTTAAAGTCGGACACGTCTGGACTTCCTTGCTGCAAATTCATTTATTGTATCGTCAAATGATATTTGCCCCGAAACCTCGCGATTGATGCTTATTAAAGCTAATCCATTGAGGCGTTCTTGAGCCATTGACGACCTCAGGTACTGTATGTTTTAATGAGCTTCAATTTGGAGAAGCTCCTCTCCCCAGCAGCAACTGTTACTGGAATAGTGACCGCGATCCTGAGGGCCACCCACATATTTGGATACACTTTGTTCATTTTCTTCTCCTGTAGGAAAGTCAGAAGTTCCAGGGTGGTCATGTTGGCTTTTGGCAAAGCTGGGAAATTCTGCATCTCCAGTGCAAGTTCCCTCTTATCCAGGTCTGACTGTCCACCCCAGCTCAGGGTGTTGCTGAGTGTTTCACACTGCTTTGTCAGATCTTCCTTTGGCAGGTCAGGGAAGTTGAGTAGCACCCCAAACTTTTCCTCTACTTCACCTAAGGCCTTGAATCTCTCCTGCAGTGATGCAATGGAAACATCCACCACCATATTGAATAAAGAAACTTCGAGTTTCTTTAGTGCATCACTCACTTGCTCTTCCGGGGACTCATAGGAGAACTGTCTCTTGGTTGTTCTCAGCCTCTTCTGCTTGAGAACAGCTTCCACATTTATTTGGCCACAGATGTCTTTTGGCAGATGCTTGGGCAGAAGCAAATCCATCCGTTTTTCTCAGGAGGTCAACTGCAATATCCAGCTGCATTGACACTGATTGCAAAATGTTGCTGACATGTTTGATGTTGGTCAGGATGTCATACCATACCACAGTGCATATTGCAAAGCGGTATGATCCAACCTCTTCAGCCAAAGATTGTGCCTCAATTTTTACAACTCCATCTGTGGCTTTATCCCTCACCTCTAGAAGTGCATCTCTGACTTCTGCAGCCTGATACCTTACAGCCTCTATGCTGTTGATCCGACTCTCCCATCTGGTATCAGACCATGATTTCAATGTGATGTTCACATGGCTTTTCTCACTGGATCACTCAGTGCTGGCCAGTCAGCAGGATCTGAGGGGACTGCAATGGTGGACTCAGATGGGCTTGGGCAGTCAGCAGGATCTGAGGGGGCTGCAATGGTGGACTCACATACTGTGCTCGTTATTCCTTCACCTGCAAGCAGGCAATCCAAACATGCTTCAGTTTTCATTATTTATCATAATAATAACAATAATAATAATGACAAAAAGTAATGTATTAACGATTACACAGATACCATAAATGTTTGGCAAAACTTACATTCTTCAGAGTGTGATGGACATGGGAGATCAGATGTTCCTTCTCCAGCAACTGGGGGCTTTTTGAGGTATTTCTCAAGTGCAGCTGGAAAATGATAGGGTAGATATTAGCACATTACAAGCAAAAACATGTATATACAGTCAGGCAAAAATAACTGCTGCAATCTGCCTCAGCTGTATGCAAGTTCACAACTGGCCTATATAAAAGTTAGGTCTGGACTTTGAATCAGCGGGTAGCAAGTTCGAGTCCCACTGCAGTCAGCATGTCGTTGTGTCCCTGGGCAAGACACTTCACCCTAAATTGCTCCTGTGGGGATTGTCCACAGTACTGAATGTACAGGTATGTAAGTCGCTTTGGATAAAAGCGTCTAACAAATGACATGTAATGTAAATAATAACACATTGGTTGTTCAGCCTCACTTTATACAAAGGAGCAGTTATCCAGATAGCTTTCTTCTGGCTAACATTCACATTATTTCGTTACAGAAGCATATAAAACAAAGCATTGCACAATAATTAGACATTAAAAAGAGCAGAATATAAACAAATTCTAAAATATAATAGAAAATAAACAGAAAAATAAATATATATATATATATATATATATATATATATATATATATATATATATATATAGGCCTACACACAAGTTGACCGTGAAAATAAACTATCTGACAAATTAAACACTATTGGAGGATCAATTTACAGCTATCACAATAGAAAAGTAGTATATTATTTACAAAAATATTATATAAGAATAATAACATAAATAAAAACTTTAAATAATTTGTATTTATCATTCTGTATCAGAGGCTCACGGCTAGCATGGCATCAAAGCTGTATCATGGGCAGGCTACCTCCTTAGCTAGCTAGCTAGCTTAAAATCAAATGTCTAACGGTACAGTAGATACTGACTTTTTTCTTTTTTACACAAGCCGACGTACCTCTGTCTTTGATTTTCGATTCCTCCTGTTCTTTTTTCCGTTTCCTTCCCGTTGCCCCTGAAGGCTTGGACCTTTTCATTATGCTAATTGTTTGCCTCTTGCTGTTGCATCGTTGCTGGAGCTGCCGCGTCACTTTGGCTGTGAGCCGCGGCCCGTGGGTGCCAGATAAGCGACCATCCCCCCCTTTCATCACTTACAGTTACAGCGCCCATCGTACAGGGCAAATGCAAAATGTTGCCGCCGGCCCGGGGTGCAAAGGGTGTTTACTTTATTCAATTATTAATGTAAACGTATTACATCAAGGGCATAAAATTAGGCAGAATAAAAAACAAAATTAAAAAAGTTTTTTATTAATTTTGTTTTTCTCCCAGCGCAGCGCCCCTCCAGATCTGGCGCTGTTAAATACAGCTCTTCTGACCTTAGCTGGCATGTGGGTATATAGTAATGCTGCCCATTATGGGCACAAGCCATTTTCACCCATTTATTAATTATATGTTTTACATTTGAGTGTGTCCTCCTATCCCCTAAACCTCCAGGGATGTACACAGTTTAATACTGGCAACTTCTTATTATGGGAAATACGAAAACGTCTTTTAAAACTACAACTCCCAGTAGAGACGTGCCATAGAACATGTTGCGAAACACAATAGCCAGCATGTGTAGTTCTGGGGACGGGGTGGGGGAGGGGGGGACGGGGTGGACCCGTTCAAATTTTCAATTTTCAAGTTTTGGACAGTCTGCCGTGGTTCCATCCCATTTCACGTGCTGTTCGACGCTTGGCACACTCTCCAATCACAGAGCTTGAGGACTATCACGGGGTTTGTCAAGCGAAGCGGAGAGAATACTTACTTCCGGGTGTAATATTCTGTAAAGCAAATGAGCTGCTCCGACCCTCGGTCCTGACGGACTCCAACTTGTGTTGCGGATTTTGTTAAACTAATACGTTTGCGCTGTGGACCAACACTATACATTGACGGGGAAGGGGGTAGCAATAAAGATAACACCATTAAACAGTTACACAACATAACAGAAATAATAGCGATAGCAGCATCCCTAGCAACCACCTTGGTGACAATGAAAACGTTGTATAGACACAATTCCCTGAATAATCTTCGTAATAACTAGCAAACTAAAGATCATGTACATCCACTGCACACATAATCTGAAATAACAACTCATATTTCTCGCATGAAATGACATCAAAACGCATTTTAATGGCCAAACTAACTTTAAAATAGGCATTTTACACCGAGAATAAAACGAAGTTCGGCCATGTTTTTTTTTTCTGCAGGGAGAAATTTGAAGATCACGTGACATTGACGCCAGCCATTGGAATGAATGGTGAAAAAAAACGTAGGGATCTTACAATTTCAGAGGCGTTTTTGTAGAAATACTACGTCCTACGTTGTGGACCAACGTAGTTATTACACGTTTTTGTATGAGACTGGGTTGGTCAGGCCGTATGACTCATCCACCCCGCCTCCTCTGCCACCCCCCTTCTCTCCCTTACTCTCTCCCTTTACCTCCTCTCTCACCCATGTTCTCGTGGGATGGTGACTCACAAACACATTGACTGCATGAATCCCAATGTGAACAGCTGCAGGGATGAGAGGGCAGCGAGGGCAGAATTAGATCACAGTTCACACTTTTTGGCAGGAGTTTACAGTGGATTGATGCAACCTTGTTTCATGGTAAAACAGAGATGCAAAATAGCTGAACAAAATAACGAGATGTTTTTATTGTAAGTCTACATTGCATTACAAATCTCGTCTCGCCTGTGTTGCTGATTACAAATGTCCGAGACCTACTGTAGTTATGTTACCGGTGTCGCTTAGAATCTTCTTGCCTTAAGATATTGTATACATAAAAATATATTATTTTATTTGATACAAGTAATGCAACATTTAACTGTATCACTGTAAGCCCTCATGTTATTGTACATACGTTATTATCATGCACACAATTAAAAAAATGAGTGATTTTAATGAAAAGCATGCTGCCGAACAATGTGTTGGTCTGACTGTCAATATAATGACAAAAATGCTGTTGCTCACCATGTTGTCATGGTTAGAACATGGTTGTCATGCTAACTCTGACATCATCTAACAGATCAGTTGTCCTAGCAACATGGAAACCATCAATGTTGCTGATGGATCCATCTATCTAGGGTGAAAGCAAAAATGATTCCATTCAAGTAGCTACACTTTAATGAGCTAATGCAAAATCATTTTAATTTAAAACATACTAAAAAACACATTTGTAAATATTAAAGTGTTGACCTTTCATCTACTTCACATAAATCCATTTTACAATTTCACAAACACTGTTTACAGTAAAGTCGAAAAACAACACAGTTATCATAATCACACTTTAAGTATTTTTTTATTTGTGTTGACACATTTGAAGTGATGTTATAATGAAGTGACAGACGTTAAATTCTGTTTGGTTGAATCCCTCCCTGTAATTTTCACTTAATTATATTTATGGTAAAAGATATATGTAAATAAACAAATATGCATAATGACTAAATAATGAGGAATTCATATTGGAAATTTACAGTATGCATACAACATTACCCAACGTACTTACAAAAGAAAGCTCACTTTGATCACTTGCAAACCATACAATCATGTTTAAAACAAGAAAGTAAAATCATACCTGATCAAAATATGTCTTTAAAAAGAAAAACATATAATAACTGTATAAATATATATTTAAGTTCCCCAGCATCACACTGAAACAAGCAGCCCAATAATTAACAGTATGTCTTAATTACACATAGGAATATATAACTAAAGCTCTTTTATAATGTGTTTCAAAATAGTTGTGAAATACATACCTGCAATTTAGATCCATCCATTCAAACTTGTTTTTCTTGACATTTGGGACATTGTTTTTATTTAAATGCAGATTCTACGTTGACTTTTTTTTTGCTCTGCCACCTTTATTATTAATAAATTGTATTCTATTGCTTACTATTATGAGCATTCCTTTTCTTTACTAATCTTTCCTGCTTTGATCTTGCTTGCCTTGCTCATCACCCGCCGCCTCTTTCTCTCCATTTTCTGCATCACCTTTGGCTGAATCCTCCTCCATGTCCAGTTCTGCTCCGCTCTCCTCCTCCTCCTCCTCCTCTTCCTCTCCGCTGACCTCTCCATTCACCTGTCTCTCCTCTTCCCCTGACTCTTTGGTAGCTCCCTGTGTTGTTTCGCTCTCTTCCTCTCCCTGGTTCCCGCTGCTTCTGCTACTTCTCCCGTTATCGCTCTCTTTTGTCTCGTTATCTGACCGAGTCTTCCCCGGGTCACGGCTGTTTTCTGTCTCTGTCTGTTCCTCCCCCGTGTCTACACCATTAACTCGCTCCTCTCTGCTTTGTTTACCCTTCCCACTGTCTGTATCTCTCTTCTCTTCTTCTATATGTTTGTCTTCCCTTCTACCCTCAGAAGAAGTATGGTTTCCATCCTCTTTCTCTTTGCTGTCTGAGGTCTTCTCACTGCTGCTCACGCTGGACCCCTGCTTCTCACCGCTAATCTCCTCCTTACTCTCCTCCGTGACCTCTTCCTTCACCTCCTCCTTACTCTCCTCCGTGACCTCTTCCTTCACCTCCTCCTTACTCTCCTCCGTGACCTCTTCATTCACCTCCTCCTTACTCTCCTCCGTGACCTCTTCCTTCACTTCTTCCTTCACCCTCCTCCTTCACCTCCTCCTTACTATCCTCCGTGACCTCTTCCTTCACCTCCTCCTTACTCTCCTCCGTGACCTCTTCCTTCACTTCTTCCTTCACCTCCTCCTTCACCTCCTCCTTACTATCCTCCGTGACCTCTTCCTTCACCTCCTCCTTACTCTCCTCCGTGACCTCTTCCTTCACTTCTTCCTTCACCTCCTCCTTACTCTCCTCCGTGACCTCTTCCTTCACTTCTTCCTTCACCTCCTCCTTACTCTCCTCCGTGACCTCTTCCTTCACTTCTTCCTTCACCTCCTCCTTACTCTCCTCCTTCACTTCTTCTGTAACCTCCTTCTCCTCAGATCCCGCTGTTGCCTCTCCCTCTTTTTTATCATTTTTCTCATCCTCTTCCCCTAAATCTTTTTGTCCACTCGTCTTCTGGTTTTCCTTCCTTTCTTCTTTGATAGCAGAAGTGTCTTCTTTGGTGGTGTTTTCAACCTCCTTCTCTCTCTGTTCTTCCTTTTCACCATTCTGCTCTGCGGCCTTTGCATCACCATCATCGTCTGCAGGTTTCTGTAATGCAATAACACCACAGAAAGAATTTATAGCTCTAAATATTTTATGTAATGTAATTGGATTGTTTACAATAATTCTCCCCGTGACCTACACTTTCCTGAAAGAGAGTGATAGCGCTATTGAATCATGAGCACTTACAAATCAAGTGGAGCCAAAGCCTTACGTTTTTTTTTAAGAATGCTTTTTATGGCACGCCAATCAATATGCAACAGTTAACTGAGTTACACAGACGTTGAAAAATATGGGTCAAACCGGTGGTAATGTAACAAAATGTACAAATATTAACAATTCTGCATGTTTAAATAACGTTTTAATGTACTACTTTTTAGAAAGACACCATGTATTGCTTCGGAACTAGTGCATCATCGATAGTTTACCTCATCAGCTGGCTGGTCTTGGGAGGTCTTGTCCTCAGCGTTTACATCATCATCCTTTGATTCAGGGTCATCTGGAAAAAGATAGATAACACAGTTATATAAACTCAGGACACTCATGGAAAATGGGCTGATTACACAGAAATGACGTCTGTTTCTTTAAGAAAGTGAATCAGGGCATATACTGTAGAAATCAACGTGCTCCCGGAGTGTGTCATCGGGTTTTGAATGGGTTTGTTGGGGCAATATAAGATGTGGGTGAGTCATGGTGTTCATCATGGTGTAAATACGTCAACATGTGTTCCATCTTATACCGACTTCAATAGACTTCTTCAGGGCAAATCAGACAAAACAGAGACAGAAGGGAATTAAAATAATATGCATTTCATCGTAATTTGATAACAATTTGACTGACATTCTGGTTTGTAGAAGCTCAACAACACCAAATGAAGCAGAGCACAAAGCAAAACATGTATTCAGATGTATTCAATGCCACTTTTGTTATCTAAAATCCTCATACAATCACTTTGCTTTTTATTCTCTAATGTCATTTTACAGGTTTATTATGAGGAATATTGCTGACTATTCTTCAGGCCCTAAACCCAGTCAGAGTCCATTAAATCAATTCACAAATCCATAACACGTCTCTTACAAATAAGGGAGCTTTTATCCATCATTCAGTGAGTGACTTGTTGAAATGATCAATCTTTTATACCACAGCTATGTTTTTCAGCCTTTCTCGAAACAAAACATAGCACAAGAGTGACACCTGGTGGTGAGGAGGAAAACACCCAAGAGTATTTCAGGCAAGTAAACAACTTCCAGAGACAATGGAAGTGTGGAGGAGAGAGATAGAAAACATGAACGCAAGATCAGGACAGGAAGAGACGGTGAGTTAATGTACAATAGAAATTACATTTTTAAGCATTTTAATCACCATGAACCCCCACCTACATATACGTATATTAAGGTAGATGTTTTTGTATTGTAACCAAACAAAGACATTCCTTCAGGTTTTTCTTTACACTGGCTTTTACTGTTAGAATGTCAACTCAAAATTCATTTTTGGTCACAGATTCAATCGGAACACAATTGTGTTATCAACGTTGTTGTTGCTGCAGTCCTTTAATACTTTCGCGGAAGACACAATATGTACAGACTGAATAATGTACCTAAGGTTGGTAGATTGGACACAAGAAAATCAATCAATCTGCCACAGTAACAGCCTGTCACAACATACTGTATCCTGCCCTGTCCCCAGAGGAAGCACCTGTCATCATTTACAGTCTAAGCAACGGCATAGTGATACTGTGGAATGTGATGTTTCAATGAGAACATCACAACCACAACTCCACACCAGCTGCACACTCGCTTTTATTGAAGCAATCAGCTCAGCAAGGCAGGTTTGTTGGAGTGCAAAATTAATACCTTTTTTTCTTTTTTTCCGTTTTCATGTGAGCATGTGCATCAAAGGCCTAGGAGTAATTAACCCTAAACATCATAAGAGGAATACAACTATACGCTCTGATAAACAACATAATTACACACTTGTTTTGAAACACTGGATGAGACGGAATATTCCAATCAGAAATAAGCGGCAAAAACAGTAAGGGGGAAAAAAAAATACCAGAATAGAATAATTAATGTCTTTAATATGAGTTTCCCTTTCTACACATACCAGTTAAAGAAGAATAATGACTCGGGTAGAGATTAGAAGAGTTTATGGAGACATTTTATGCATTTCAAATGCAAAACTGATTGAAGTTTAGCTATGGTGGGAGATGAAACGTTATGGTAATAATAACGGACCTCTTTAAGAATATTTTATGGAAATCGCTCGCATTCATTAATGGCCGGACGATTGAGTGTAAGCAGTAAGCAGTGGATGAGCCGCCGCGACTCTAAACATCTTAACGTGATTTGAGGATGAGACACAGGCTCATGAAAATGCAAAATCGAATTAAAAATGTACAATATCCCCCTCCTTGCTCTTCAATAAATCCAGTAGACTCGGGTTCTGGTGTTGCAAATGGCTTGACAGTGTGTGTGTGTGTGTGTGTGTGTGTGTGTGTGTGTGTGTGTGTGTGTGTGTGTGTGTGTGTGTGTGTGTGTGTGTGTGTGTGTGTGTGTGTGTGTGTGTGTGTGTGTGTGTGTGTGTAAGTTTATGTCTGTCTGGCATACACACACAGATACACGTACACACATCCCTTCTTTAACTTAAACACCATTGGCACACGACCTCAGACAGAGTGCACCCACACTTCTGAAGTAATGCTACATCTCATTCATCAGTGTGAGGTAAACCTGTAAGAGTGTATAATTACTCATATAAATGGCTCTCGCTGCCATTCTTATGAAAGGTAAAGTTATAAATGACTGTTGTTCCACAGAAATGTAATAAAGCACAACTGAAGATGAAATGATAGCAGATAGTAAACTATAATATCACACACACACCATTTTGTAAAATAAAAACACTTCACTTGTGATCTCAATATGTACACCTTCGCTACATAAAATGACATTGTGCAGCTTTGATCTGTGTTTCCATTTGATGTGCTCACAAGATTCTAGCAATCCTAACACACCGGGGGAATCCAGTGTGCAGTTTACACCAGGTAACACTATGTTGATACTATTCCAGTAAATATATATGGCTTATATTCATCAACTCAATTAATAAAACAACTAAATGTATCAGAGCCGAAACAACCCCCTGATGTTCCCTGTGCTCGGGTGAACCCTGATCCTAAGATAAGTCATTTTTTTCCAGTCCCAGTACAGCGTGAGCAAAACCAATGCATTGTTTAATGTATTCCATGTGATAAAAGGGATTGTTGCCAATCTTCTCTCTTTTTTTTTACAGAAGTTGTAGCAATGAGTTTGAACTCAGCAGGGAGTTGGGTAGAAATTGACGGGACAGCAACAAAGAGTGACATTGTATATGTTATCATTGTATTCAAGTGTTTCAGTGTTTTCCTTACTGCGGAGTGGAAGTGAGTAATCGTGTCTAGCAGAGACACCCACGGTCTAAAATCATGTTTGAAAGCTTTTCCACTCCTACAGGAAGGGTTTCTGAGAAAAATCCATGCAGCACAATCAAGTTATTGACTCCACAGGATATCTGTAGCACACCAGGGCATGGATCTTTTTTTTCTTCTGTGCAAATGGAACCGCAAATTGGTTTGTTGAGTATGTATATGATGCTTTTAGCAGCTGTGAAGTCATTGTGCTGGAGAAACCTTTTTAAATGCTGTGTATATCCTTTATTCTGGTTTATTTTGGGACTGTTTGTAATTCTTCTACAGTTACAAAATGTTCTCAGAGCTGTGACACTTCTGGGGAAACGTATTGAACTGAACAAAGCTTTTCTCAGTCTTGAGACCGTACTAGACCAAAGCATATCAGTGAGGTGTTCAGCTAAAAGATTTGACATAAGCAAACCATCAAAAATAATGCAAAATGTTGCCTCTTTTGTAATAATTCCACTTACAGTATAACACTATTTATAAGTTACCATCAAATGATCAGCATCCATCCTTTACAGTGTAAACTTGTTTAATCACAGCATGGTGTTTGCCAATATATTCCTTGAAAGGGAAGGAATGCTAAGCCAAAGTAGGCCTCTATAGCCACGGCGTAATGACATATAAATGTTTGTTATTTCACCCTTTCAGCTGTTAATATGCGCCATGAGACACTCACACATTTGAACTCTGACAGGCTGACATTTTACTTTACAAGCTCTTAAGGAAGACATGTTCTTGAAAAGGCTTTTGATGCCATGGTTGGTAGAACGTCTGTGTGTTTTGTTTAGGTTGCAGAAGAGCAGGATATTTATTTTTTCCAATCAAGTTATGAAAAATACATTTCTGAAAGGCAGAGGTTATACAGTAGCTGTAGGTAACTACAAATCACTTATTTTAGCACATAATATCCATGCTTGTAAACCAACGCATGGATAAATCTTTGGTGTGGCCTCTACAAGCCAATTTTACTTTTAGCGGATTAGCTCAGCAGTGTTTAATACACATTTGACGTACTACTTAATGTGCCTAAATCACCCAACACAACACCTCCTATACATCACCATACAGTACAGTGTATTGCTTATTTACACCCAGCTGATTTAACCCACTCAGCACATGGCTGAGTTATGGCAGGATGTAAAACAACATGGGTAGTAACTCTGAATGGTAATTATGAAATGTTGCCACTCAGCAAGTGTGCTCCAGTCATTGGCCAGGGTCCTGTTAAAGCCTTTAATGACGGCATGGCCGGCCACCAGCATGAGAGAGGCCCAGTTGGTATTGGGTTTATAGGGATGTGACACGCAGAAAAACAATCCATCTGCTCAGTGTCAAATCTGATGACTGGATATTGTGCTTGTTCATCTGTTTCTCTCTCTCTCTCATGCATACACACAATATATTTTTATTGTAATTCATATGTTTATGAGGCAAAATGGCACAAGAGAATCATTACGTTTAGAGTGATGCATGTTTTACAGTCAACACGGCAGAGAATCATAGCTGAGCACACCTTATTAATCATATTTGTTATGCTGATGCTTTACAAAACAACTCTTTTAAAAAAGGCACAGCAACGTTTTACACCCTAAATAAATATAGTTGTCTAAAAAGAGCATTACTTTGCCTGGCAAACATGTTCTGTGGCTGTATTGGAAGCATTTCTCATGACAGATGCTATTAAGTTAGCGTTAAGAGGAATTTGAGAACCAGCATTTTCAGAGCAAATTAGGAAATAAAAGTCACAATATCTCGGCCCTATTGCTTTGACCCTTTATTTAAAAAACGGTTTCTTTTGAGTGCATGAGCTTAATGAAAGTGCACATTCTGAATTGTCCCTTTTAAGCAATGAGCATGGTGGAAACTGTGCTTAAGAATAAGGATCATAAGTAAAGCTTTTTTAACAGCAAATGCACTAAAAACAGACACAAAGATCTTATATTGTATTATTGTAGGATTATGCAGAAGTTACGTTTATCAGTGTATAGGATTATTTACGTGAAGCTTTCTTCCAGGATGCATCTGATGAAAAAACACTTTCCATTATCTCTAGAGTGATTATTTCAGTAGGGTAGAACTTGCCTATCATCTGCTATAGAGTACAGCCTTGTGCGCAGATTTGATATTAAATCAGAGGACAGCTCAGTTTAACATTGTTGCAGTCAGACAGGCAGAATAATATTTATAAAGGGCATGGCTTCGGTTTCATATGTTAATAGTTCATGGAGTTTGTTCTCTCAATTCTCTCACTGTATCGTGGCACAACAACACAATCTCATGTTGTAAAATACAGATATGTTTATGTAGTTTAATAAATAAACGTTTACATTTAGTTGATTGGATATATATTGGATCATGTCTTGAAAACATTTGTAACACAAACCAAACCCTCTGTGTGAATAGAAAAATTAATTTTTTCAATTATAAAATTAAAATCTGCATTCAATCATATATTTATTATGCACTTTAAACCGCATTATTTTGACTAAAACGCATAAATGAAACAAAATATAAAGGTGAAAGTCAACGTATGACTGCGTTATAACCATAGACTGTATAAACACAAAGTGCTTTGCTCTGGAAGCACAGCAACTTCCTGAGCCCATCTCCAACACATGTTGTAAACTTCAGATCTCCACAAATGTCAGATATTTACTCTTGCCATTTAGGTTGAATGTCAAAGCTGTTTCAGTGTCTCTGATAAAAACCCTTCAGATGCTGATGTTCCTATCAAAGCTAATCCAGATCCGTCTAGTAGCTAAACCTCTAAGAAAATGCTAAAACGCGAACAGCTAGCTAGATTAGAAGTGACAGAAATTAAGAAAATGAATGTCATTGAAAGTGTCGCACGTTGCCCTAACCCTATACTTTACATGTCACATTCAGGCCTGTTGTATGTCACAGCTGAAACACTTGTTATCAGATTAATGTGGCAGATTAGTACAGCTACCCTGCACTTTAATCCAGTAATCCTGCATCAAAGGGTCACCAAGAACCTTTTTCAGATGTCACAGAAAAGGGGAAGATGAAAGTTGAGGAAGAATGAAGGAGGGGATTGAGAAAGATGGCCGCGTTGTCTGAAATGTGACATGAGAGCGTCTGCACAAAGTCACATACAAACAGACATGTGCATAAACCCACATATTAACACTTTAAAGCAGTGCTCACAACCAACACTTTCCAATAACTTGGCAAGAAGAAAATCTTCCCTTAAATGTTGCCATCTCTCATCCTTCGCTGCTGAGCTCCTTTTTTTTTGACGCAGGCACACAAATTCAGACACACAGCCTCTTTGTGTTCATGTCTCCTGCCTCCCGACGCGCTTTTGAACCCTATTTCACTCTGACAGGCATTATAAATACATATGCTAACAAGGCTAATTCCCCAAGGCAGCATCACATTTTATGACACCAGTGGCACAAAGTTGTTCTGGCTTGGATGGATTGCGCATAAACATACACAGACACACACAGACACACACAGACACGCTCACAGATGCTCCTTCATTCCTCTCACATTCAACTTCCAAATAATACCAAGAATGTTTGATTTTTCAGTTTACCGCAGCTACCTTGACGTCAAATCAAAGTCCATTCAAGGAAATTGACAGGAATGCACATAAAGTCGGCCACTTGTGTGAAATAAATTGCATTCGGTCCTGCTACATCAAATTATGCCGCTTTGTGCATGAAAAATTGGTAGCTATTCAGAGCAAGAGGTTTTCTGTAAAGTGGATGACCCTGTGTTATTTCAAAGAAATGTGAAAGTATAAGTAAGTGCAGTATAAACCAAACTGAAGTATTGAGGTCGTAAATTTGAAATATTAAAATGCTTGTTGTGTGTGTGTCTGTGAAAGAATGCAGGGAGAAGGCCTTAGGGTGTGTGTCTCCAATCTCTTGCTGATGTACTATTAACTGAATCAGTTTAAGATGTTTTGTTTTCCAATCATATCCCATAGTGAAACATACATGGAACCTTTCTTCTATGGCAGACATTTAATTTATAGTACAGTAAATCCAATGCGAGGAGTCTTAAACCTGCATTGTTTCTATTCGCCAGCAGGGGGCGACTCCACTGGTAACAAACATAAGTCTGATTGTATAGAAGTCAATGAGACAATCACACTGCTTCACATTTGATGTATTACCACAGTTATCAATTTCCTGACAGGTTTTTGGTCTCAATCGATAGTTTAGAGTTTTCTTTAATACAGCATGTCTATTTTATTAATGATGGGCCCATTTAGAATCTTTTAAATACAGGAAAGCAGTGAAAAAGAAAGAAAGATGATTATCTTCGCAGATGCCAATCAGGTGCAGAATGAGAAGGACATACACTACATGTTGCATATTTTGCAACTCCTTCCTAATGAATGCACAGAGGCATATATACAATGGATGTAAGAGTCCAAGTACTCCGAAGAGCTCCTTCTCTTCTCATTGTGTTGTGCTGTTTTTCTCTCTCTGCCTTTCCTCTCTCTCCTCTAGTCCATACTTTTCTGTTTGTCCGTCCTTCTTGAAGTGCAAGGCTCTTTTGTTGATTTTCAAAGCAGCAATTTGGCCCCAGCAAGGGGCAGAGGCAAGTACAATTCTGCTTTGATGACTAAATGGACAGATTATCCAAATGAAAGGCAATTATCAAAACCCCACCCTTCAATATCTCTGTGGCTTTTTCTCTCCACTCAATGCTCACGCTCCACCATCTCAGGCTATTCATCATACTTACCATTTGATTCCACCTGTACTCTTCCTTTTAATGTCCTCCCCCCTTCATCATCTCAACCTTGTATTCATTCTTTTTTAACCCTTCTTCTCCCTCCTATATCCCTGCCCAAACAAATATGTTCCTCTTTCTTTCTTTTCCTTTTATTCATTTTCCATTCCTGCTTTCTCTTTTTACTTGTCTCTCCCTTTTCCTAAAGGGAGCAATCATCTGAACTGGTAACAAAGGCCCTTTAAGAAATAGAACACTGATAAACATCCTATTTCTATTTTGAGGTTAGCAACAACTGCTGATTGATAACATGAACATGAATGTGGTTTTGATCACTGGATAAATCCGGCTGATTATTTACTGAATTTAGAAAAAGGCTTGCATAAAGTATACCAGTGTCGGGTGAAGCGTACGACATGCAATGCATCTTGTTGGTTAAGTCTTTTAAGCCAAATGTCTTTGTTATAGTAAGTTCAAATTCATTCCGTGACCTTTGCTGCATGAGTTGTCACACTGCCCCCCCCACTGTCTCTGCTGTCACTCACCACTGTGTTCACTCTAATGAAGCAGAAAAGTCAGAAGCTTTACAATACAGCAGACACAAACTGCTGGAGCTGTCCTCAGTCTGGCTTCCAGCAGCTGATAGACAGTGAATAATGGGGACTGGTGTACCAGCACACACACGGACACACACGGACATACACACACGGACATATTATACATACACACACAAACTAGCCTCGGTGTCACAGAGTGTGCAGAGAATCTCCAGTTACGGGGTCACTTTGTCTCATTTGTCTCTTTTCTTCTCTCTCTACATCATTTGCTTGTTTCAAAGGCTTTCAGTCTGTGCATCTCCCCTCCCAAATACATCGGTAATGACATGACACCTTTATAATAATCGTTTTGTTTTCATTCCAATGTTCCAGCACACAACCTCAGAGATCTGAAGTGTGGGTTTCACGCTGTGTTCTTTCCACAGCCTCTGCCAGTCAGACAACTTTTTGGCTGCTTTCCTTTTTGGCTCCAGATTTAGAAGTGTTTACCTCAAAGCCAGCCAGGCCAGGATTCCCCAAAGGGATGATGACACCAAACACACCTCTGTGCTGCGGTGAATCACTAAACAAAGGTGGTATGAATACTGTGTCCCTAAGCTAAACTGCACAAACATGACCACAACCATTACAGCTAATGGTTACTGAAGTAATCTTCGGCTCTTGCTTGCTTTTGAGAAGCGAAATAGCATTTTAGCATCTGTTTGCCGTGGGCTAAACAAAGAGAGAGGATATGTTTGGGAATCCTCATTACACTGTATTTTAGTGTTATCAGCACCATGGACAGAGACACACTGCCATGCCCAGATTACGAAACACACACTACACATACTGTAGCTACCACGCAAGACAAGTATATAAATGTTTTTTCCTAACACGACAGCATTTGGAGACAAAAGGACTTCAAAGGTCATGAGAACGTCATGTGCTCTCCAAGCCATTCAAACGATCTTCTACTAATGCCTGATCTTGTTTTCCGAGTTGTCTGTCTGTTAATTTAATCTATGGTCAATGTCACCCAAGGGGACCAATAATGCAACATGTTTTCGCTCTGCCTGTAATACGACATGCCACACAATCTGATCCGCGGAGGATTTTTGAGGGTGACATTACAGGTTTCAAATACACACGGACAAGAGAGTCACACACATTCCTCATCCCTCTCTTTTGATGCAAAATGCCAGCTCCCCTGAACCACAGACACAATTCTCCACGCTCCTCTGGGCTTCTGCTGTCAACTCTCCTGCCAGAAGAGCAAACAGCTCAACATCTATCATGAGCCACCAGATGACGTAATGGTGCTTCATACCGCAGTAGGAGTTATAATAAGGTCAGCAGCAGTCTGCAGACAATCCAAATCCCTTTTACTGTAAAAGTAAATCTGTTTTTTTAATAAGGAAAGCAAAAATGTGTAATTCCCTCTCAGACTGTTATTTATAATGTGGTACTATCTTTGGTAAACATCTGTTAGAGTCCCAGAGCAAAACACATCCCAATGTTATAAAAGCTGCCAGCTGCCAATGAGTAAAGAAAAAGTAAAGATTGGACTTTCTGCAGGACATTATAATACTGATCATAAAACCAGAAGATGACGTAATGTGTTTCTTGGAATAGTAGTTAATGTCATCATGCTAGACCTACTTTCTATATATCGACTGTATTTCTCGCAGAGCAACAGTGCCACTGTGTGGGCATTTAAGAACAAGGCAGGTTACATAAGATTTAAAGGACATGCATTACATCATATATCTGAGTCTCGTATGACCCCATCTGTAAAAAAGCAACAGACAATACCGTTTTTGAGTTTTTGAGTAATGTTCTGCCTCTCTTTATATGACTTATTTACTGCTAGTGATCTATTCTGGTTGTTTACTGCTGCTTTGTTATAAGCTTGTGCTGCCCAAACATAACGTGTGGTCTTAAAATAATACCGAAAATACAGATATTAAAAAGGTTAGATTCTCACACTGTGTAAAAAGTGTCCTTTAGCCAAGCATGTTCTTGGTCTTACAATCAGATGACACGCATACTCTATCCCACTCTATATAGCACATGTAGATAAATAACAACATTATGAATGATTAGGAGGATACAACATGTGACTGGTTGTGGTGAGGGAATTTTGGTAAAAATGTGACATACTATTGCAGTATCTAGGGTGAGTGCAAATAGCTGTTTAATTCATATATAACAAATATATTTTAACATGTACTTATATGAACCGATTCTAAATCAATGAAATTATAGTGAAATAGGCAAAATAGCTGAGAAACTAAGGAAACAAAGGAATTTGATGAGTACATTTTCTCTTATAAGCTTTTCTGTAAACTATTCTAAAACTCTTAGGGTTAAATTGAATTGCAATACTGGTGGTGGTTTATTTCTGTTCGCTGCATGATTCAACACATCTTAACAAAGATTAGCTTATCTGAATGATCAGGTATATTAAACTATTGAATTGCTACTGTTCCGTTTGTTTCTGCATTACCATTGTCAGCGATGCCGAGGGTCTCGCTCTGTTCACTCCTCCTCTTCCTGAGGGACATGAGTCTGGCCTGGGAAATCTCTCTCACGATGGAGGACAGATGATCCTTGCTGCTGCCATTGAGGCCCGGAAGAGAAATCTTGGACACTTCACCTCCACTATCACTGCATCGCACCACAGTCTTGCTCTGGAGAAACAAACACGTCGAGTTAAGATGAGGAGAAACTGGACTAGAAATGTACCGAATACGTTGTTCAAGCATTATCTGTTTGTCTCATCAATTCCTTGGCATGAATGCTCAGTTTAACCTTCAAAGTTAATTGTATTATAAATATTAAAGGATGGATACATAACAAATGTCTCCAGTAAGCATTCAAAAAACAAGGCCGAAAAATACACATCCTTGAACTAGGCTGAGTTTTAACATTTGAAGGAAAACTAAATCATACAGCAAATCTAATACTCTCCTCTCTTCTGTGAATGTTTAAGAATGCTGTGATAAATATTGATATGTCAGTTGGGTTATAATAGCTATGAAAACATTTGATTTGTTCATTTCAATTAGAAACACAACTAAATAGTCAGATACATTCAATGGAAATGCACATGCAATGCTTACGTTTCCATTTTGCTTGGAGAACCTGTAGATCGGTGGTAGAGAGTAAGCTTTTGTTCTGCAAACAAAGATGATTTCACTATAATGACTACAGGATACTGAGTGTCTGCCTTACAGCTCGGACCCTAACCCTAAGGCAGTTCAAACTAGCTGTGCTCTTTTTGTAACCACAATATAACTAAAGCTTGTCTGAAAATAAAGAGTTGGAGGTTTAAAACATTGTACTGTGTGTTATCTGATAATAAAGAGATGTAACACATATAATTACTTCCAATAATGCGAACAAAGCTTGTTGAAGAGCGTTGTGTACTGTATGTGCATGTGAACTGGTAACTATTTTACAGTTCCCTTGTGAACTTGTTAATTTCTACGGTGTAGAAATCAAGTCAAATGCTATTTGGAGCTGAGGGATGTATGTTTCAGTAGAAAGCAGGTATTAGCCCTGGAGGAGTCGTCAGTTGCCACACTGTAAAACTGACAAACACAAACTGAATGGTCTCCAAGAGGCATCCCAGGTGGCCAAAGAGTTACACTTTTAAATTGCCATGACTTTCCAAAGAGGACAGTGGAATCTCAATACTTAATCTTGTGTATCATTGGTCAATACTAGGCTCTGTATAAAGTTGTTTTAGGAGATTTAAAGATGTAGTGAATGTTTATATTTGATTGTTTGAGAAGGTTGATAACAGTATGCAAGGGTGCCGATTTAGAAAACATATTATTTAAGGGTAATTTCTAAAGTGCAGTGCTTACCCATTGACCCTCCTTATCCCCCTGGGTTTGGTCAAGAGAAGATCACTGTAAGGCAGCTTCTTAAATCTTTCTCTTCCCACAGCCACATACAGCTGACCACACTCCAGCTGATTCCCATCAGTCACCTGCTGGCCTTCATAGGTGTAGAGACTGGAATAAAGACACACAGCCAAAAGCCCCAAAGTTTCCATGAAATGTTTGTAACAGTTTTTCAAAACGAGAAGCTCCGATAATCCTCATTTGGACAGATTTGAATAATTAAGATGGTAAAATATTAACAAGTAAATACTGTTCCTGTATGTCAACACATTACATTCAAAAACCTATATGGTAACATTAGTAACTTAAGGCAGCTTTAACAAAAGTCCCTTTTTTCAGTTATATGTCAATTTGTGCAGCACAATCTAATAAGATCTGCTATGATAATAAACATGCAGTGTGAGTTTGGAAACCTTTTATTGCCCTGGAGCTTTGCTTACAGGTAAAGAGAAACATCATATCAGGGGAACCAATACAATCCATATGTAAAGTGTGATTATATTTGTAGCTGTACCTCCGGATACCCCCCAGGACTCTCATGCCCATCTTCTCTGTGATCACCTCGAGAACTCTTTCAAACTGGCCGAGTATCCTCTGGTGGATCAACAGCCTCATGGCGGGGTTCAAGACATCGCCATTTGCTACTACACTAAGTAGAGAAAAAAAACATTTAAATAAAACATTGATACAGAATGGTTTCCCTTGTTAAGTATACCCCTCTTAGTAAAGTCAATGGTATCACTTGAAGTTCAAATGCATCCTATGAGATTAGGACTGAGCAGTCCATGACATTACCTACCACTTGGGTTACAGTGTAAACATTTTCTGATGTTCTGTACATTTTAGGCTTTATATGGTATTGTAATAAAGCACAATGAAAACCTAGTTAAAATGAAGGGGAAAAATGTAACTTACAATATTGTACATGGCTCCTTGATGGGTTTCAGGAATCGAGCTGACACAACGATACGATTCGGTGGAGTTGGTTTGGCCTACAAATCAGTGATAAAATGAAGAGTAACATATGTCAAACCTACAGCTGCTCATAGATCAATAACGATGATGTAGCACACATACAGTATACATCTGGTATGGGCAAAGGGCTAAAGGTAAAAGGAAATATCCATAATATGCTGTATATATGTCTGATAACTGGGAATACAACATGCTTCAAAAGCGTGTTAGCAGCTCTGTGTCCAGTTGGGATTTAAGGACACCACTTGTTTCCCAGCAGAGATCAAGAAAAACATACAGAGCGAACTTCAGGGACTCTTGCTTTTGGGACCAGCGCTAACTCAGAGGTCAATATTGATATTCTTGTTGGTAAGGACAGCATTGCAGCTCCTAAATAGCTGTTCATGTCAGGACAGTCGCCAAGGCTAATTCTGCTCGAGAATCAACGCCTCCTGCAGTGGTAGCAGTTTCAAGGAGCACAATGTGTTAATTGTAGACAATAATATGTCTATTTATTTAAAAAAATTGATATACTATTAAAACTATATATACATATATATTGTTTTCTTTCCTTTTGCTTTGAGAGATAGGCTACACAGTAGAAAAAACAAGATTGTGTGAAATCAAAAGCTTAAATCCCCGACGGCAAAGAAAAAAAGCTTTTGTAGACACTGAAATATTCTATCTCCCATCACTGTCACAGCAAAAGAATGAGGCCTCTTTAATCCTTTGAGGTTGGGAGGTTGCATAGAGTGAGCACTGCAGGTCCTGTCCCATAACGCCGGTAACCTACTGTGACTCTGAGACTAAGCTGTGGATCCTCTGACAGAGAGAGAGATAAGGATGGAGGTGTATTAAAAGTCTGCCGGGGGCCTGGGAGTGCACTCTGGCAACAGAGATGTAAAGGCAAGTAGAAGAAGTGGAATTCAAAATCGTACTTCAGAATAAGAAGGTGTGATATATAGTTTCAGAAATATAGGAGTAACAAGTTGCAAGGTCAGGATGTCCTACTGTTAGTGGACGTGTTGTTAAAAGGATTTTGATGCACATTGGATCACTTTTATAAGGCTAAGCGCAAGCACTAAACAAATTCTGACCTGGCAGATCATATTTCTATGCAGTTTTCTACACAATCGCTAATAAAAATAACTTGATATGCGCCACTGCACTTCCTCGGGTGACATACGACAAGCATGAAGTCGATTGGTCAGAGGGTGGGCAAATTAATACAAAATGAGAAACACCCACACACACACACACACACACACACACACACACACACACACACACACACACACACACACACACACACACACACACACCATGTATACATCACTTCAGGGGACATTACATTGACTTACATGCATTTCCTGGAGACTTATCCTAACCTTAACCATAACCAACACATGCCTAACCCTAACCCTTACCCTAATCCTAATCCTAAACCTAACCAAGTCTTCACCCTCAAATTAATGATTCCCCTCATGGGGACCTCCAATTTGTCCCCATAAGGGAGGCGAGTCCCCACACGTGACTGTGTAAACAGATGTAGGTCCCCACAAGTATAGTAATACTAGGCCACACACACACACACACACACACACACACACACACACACACACACACACACACACACACACACACACACACACACACACACACACACACACACACACACACACACACACAACTTCAGGGGACATTACATTGACTTACATGCATTTCCTGGAGACTTATCCTAACCTTAACCATAACCAACACATGCCTAACCCTATTCCTAAACCTAACCAAGTCTTCACCCTAAAATTAATGATTCCCTTATGGGGACCTCCAATTTGTCCCCATAAGGGTGGCGAGTCCCCACACGTGACTGTGTAAACAGATTTAGGTCCCCACAAGTATAGTAATGCTAGGCCACACACACACACACACCACTGTCACTATGAGGTGTACTCCAAACCACAGAGACTAGAATAAGCCGCATAGCTAGTTACCAATCGAAGAAAGGAAAAACAGAAAACAAGCACGGCTAGATGTAGCTTACTCTCTAGAGAGCCATTAAAATAACTGGAAAAGTACATTGCATTTTGTAAGCATATGATCTTTGATTTTTACAGCTGGAAAGGTCCCCCTCAGCTCATTTTATAAACCGTTGCCTTCCAGTTTACTAAGACTCAATGAAAATAGAGGGAGAATCTCCAGTTACGGGGTCTCTCTGTCTCATTTCTTCTCTTTCTACATCATTTGCTTGTTTCAAAGGCTTTCAGTCTCCCCTCCCAAATACATCTGTAATGACATGACACCATTATAATAATCGTTTTGTTTTCATTCCAATGTTTCATATACAACGTTTTTATTTTGTATTACTTATGGATCTTTCTTAACCCTTCTGTTATCCTTGGGGTCAATTTGTTGCTTAGTATTTCATGACTTTTCGTAATTTAGTGAGGACTAATGGATAAACATAAAATGAACATGAAGGTCTTTTTTTAAATGTCCTGTACGCACTTTGTACGCATTGGTGTTCCTTGGGGTCAATTTGACCCCAGGCTGTTAAAACATATAAAAATGTCAATATTTTACACATATTTGTGTTGATTGTGTAGGATGATATTGCAAATGTATCATTGTAAAACAAAACTACCCTCTGCTTTAGTTATTGGTCCTTTAACAACATCAAAAGATCTTACTTTAACATTTTATTTCAGTCAGGGAGATTTTATGGTGATTTATATATTTTTCGATAGTCAGATAATAGGAATTATGGATGTATAAAGGGGTCTGTGGGGGGGAAGGTTGGGGTAATGTTTTATTTAAATGGTTATTTAGGTAGTCAACTACGATACCTAAAGCACCAGATACATACATGTTGGTTAACATTTGGAATATGATCATTGTCTTGAGTTTTAAACTACTGGGGTCAAATTGATCCCATAGGATAAAGGGTGTAAAGTAAATCTGAGGATAACAAGAGGGTTGACAAAGTTCATATACTTTAGCAAACAGACAGTGCAGTCAGTAACAGTGTTAATACAATGTTCATTTACATTCAGCAAATATTTGTCGTAGTTTTAAAATCGAATTATTGTAACGTTATCAGATTAAAATAATTTAAAAAACAACAATACATCAGCAACATGTATCGCTTATCGGCCATTGTTAAGCCATGTCAGACAACCATTCATAAAAAGCCTACAGAATGGGTTCATCTGAGGCAGTAACCTTCCTATAATTAGTCCTTCCTATAATGCTCCAAAATCAATAAGGACAAGAAACTGGCTTACCAGCCGGCTGAGAGTTCTCATCATTAATCGACACAATCAGGCAGGTTACTGTAAGTGGGGCAGTGAGGGGGAAGCAGGGTCCTTGTCAAATAAATTGGCTCTTTTTATGCTCGCCACGTAATCACAGCAGCAACAACAAGCCCTTGAGGTTATCTTTGATGAGTGAGCTTACACTGGGTGATAAGACGAAATCAAGAGCATAGAGAGCATTTCCTGATTCACTTTGTATGATTAACATGTTACAGTGCTGTTTGTGGCTAGAGGCAAAGGACAAAGTCATAGAAAATCATGGGCTGCAGAGAAATACCTGCCAAAGAAAACGTTATAAGGGTCCATTGTTGTCTCTGACTAAAGCCACACTCTAATGTGAATGGAGGAAATATAGGTTTGTAATGCCTTCCCTAGAATACATTTCATTATGACTTTAAATCACCTTTAAAAACAGAAACAATGCAACCTAAAACTGGGTTTTAAGTTGCTCTTTTTTGGCTCTGACTTCATAGCTGGTGCATTGAAAGAAGGGATGATTATGATCCATAAATCAATAATGCATGGCCATTGAGACATCAACAAAGTGATTATTCGCAGCAGACAGAGAGAAAGAGATGCTTAACATAACACCTTGCTTAAATGATCTTTCTTAAACCTTTACACAGTGGGAGGGGGCAGACAAGGGTGAATCCTCATGAATCTTGTATTTAGTGGCAGTTTCAAATGTAAAAAAGTTGGATTGAGTAAAGAGCAACTGAAACACTAGCTGGTGAAGGGTTTTATCAATCTCTGATAACAAATAAAAGAAAAACTAAATCTACAATAACGCAAATAAAATAATGCCATTCAAAAAATGTGTCGACGCTATAGTTATTTATTTATATGGGACTACTTAACCTTAACTGAGTTCACAAAACCTTAAACTGGGAATAAAGAAACACGTCTCAAACATGTTCAAAGTGATCAATGCTGATGTAACCAACTAAGACTTTGTACTGTGTTTCTGTCAGGCACAGGCTGGCTCAATGGTAAGATGTTGTCCAGTCCACTGTGTACAAGGTAATTAGCAAGGGACTGACAGACACGGTCAAGTCAGGCCACTGGTGCTTCTCACTGCTAAAAGTAAAGGACCAGGAGGTGAAGTGGAACCTGAGGACCTTCTCTGGCAAGGGCATGCGGTAATGTACCACACCCCAACATGTAGGTGATTGGCAGGACGATGTAAATTATGTAAACAGGTTCCATCTCTGCAGATTGTGTTTATAATATGATGCCAACAATTTTGCAGATTGGAAATGCCAGGCGTTAACAAAAAGGCTTTGCTTTTCTCTAACAGCACTTCTCTCTTAATATACTTGAATATGTCACTAAAACAAAACATTTAAAATCTGGCATTCAAGTTTGATCTGGGGGATTGTATCGTAACATCTGATCACACTGCTGTTACAGTAGCTTCAGTCACTGCATTCATTTAATAGAGCCTTACCTTTCTTGACTGTTTTAACAAATGAAATACACACACAAAAATGTGCTTACAATAAAAAGTTTACCTTACCTGTATTGGAAGAGTCTGCATCATCCTCTTCCTTCTTGATCCAATCTGTAGGTAACTACAGAAAAAAAACATAAACTCAAGTTAGCCTCAATGAATCATGCACAGCTCACTGATGTCCTAACTCTGTACTCTGTAATTCACAAACTAAGAAATATTACAATATGTAATTAGGAATTAGAAATGTTTAATACTTGTAGGATTAGCATGTGTTTTTTTCCTTTATCTTTAAAGTAATCAGAAACTACATCCAGACATTCCTCAGAATTGTGGTGGAGTAAAAATATAAAGGAGCAGAACATTTAATTACACATATTTCAAAGTTGTAGTTAAGTGCAATACTATAATAAGTGACTTTGCACTGGAAGCTGCTTATTGTGAATAAAAAGTGCTGTTAACTGTAAGTTCATTGTTATTTAGTAAAGAACCCAATTTATCTGGGTATTAAAGCAACAGCATGATTAATATTGAGCGCATATCCTATCAGTTCAGCAGCAGATAAGATAGCCATGTCTTTTCCTTGTCATTTTAATATCTACACATGGCAAAGAGCATGGTGAGAATACACGTCATGTCCCCTTAATACCTTGCAACTGATCTGATTCACCACCGCACACCATGAATAACTCGCTGCACAAATCTCATTATCTGCAGTATAAGTCCACTTATTTTTAGGTTAGAGCAGAGTACCCTGCTCTGAAGTGCTGATCCCATCTACACCATGTTGTGAGTCAGCGTGGAACAAAACTGTTGTGTCACAAAAACTTCCAAGCATGTCTGACTACAGGTCTGATGCTGAGTGATACAAATGGTGTATTTAGACATAGCTGATTGAGTGTGTGCATTGGATTATAACTGGAAATGGGTTGAACCTGGTCACCAATAATTGTATTAAACATTTCAGAATATATGCCTATGCAAAGACTCATTTGAGAAATACATTTGACTGTAGGCTACTTATTAAGCCAAACGCAAGTCAAGTCTTACTCAAGTCTTCGGAATCTCTCCCTCCCAGCAGCGACGTACTGCTCCCCGCTCTGCAGGCTCTCCAAGCTGTCCACCTTGTGCCCTCCTCTCGGTGTGTAGATGTTTCTCACCGCTCCAAACGGGGCTTGTATCCCACCGGTCACCTCTCTCAGCAAAGTTTCAAAGTTGGACACCCTCTTATGGTTGATCACTATCCGGCGAGCATCGTAGTAAGGGTCGCCGTTCCGGTACATGAAAATGTTCTTCACCACGGGCTGGGAAAGAAAGTTTGGCTTCTCCGAGCCCATCGTTGTGCGTAAAAGCAGAGAACGTGACGGAGATAATCTTTGTTATGATAAACTGACAACAGGTTGATCCCCCTTGCGAGTCAAACGCTTGCAGGCCATTATAATAACATTAGAGGTGCTCGATCCTGGCCAAATGTCTAGGGTTGAGTGGGGCTGCACGCGATGTCAGATCCACGAGGAGGGCAGCAGTTTGGACACGGAGGCGTTCAAAGAAGGATCTTACTGAATTAATAAAATATGAGCACATGCATACAGCAGTTGATGTGCCTGTGTTATAAATGTGAACTATCCATATGTCTGCAGCATCTCCTTCGGCTACAGAGGGAATTGGGTGGCGAGTTATTCTCTTCCCGTGCAATTCTGCGCAGCAGGTGGAGTTAAAAAGTCACACAGGTCTATGTAGGCTGGGCATCATGGGAACTCATCTGTTGGGACGTATCTATGGGAACACGCCGCTGTTATCTCTCTCAACGATTACCAGGGACCTCATGCAGCCGTTATTAACAGGTAGTCAATCATTAACTAATGAGGTAAACATTGATGTATATATTTCATAACGTTGAATACTGTCGGTGTAGCAAACATTATCAAAGATGCACGAAGAGCTATGTGCACAGAGGAAATACACGCGTGTAAGGCTAGGCTGTGTGAAACTACAACAGCCATGTGAGCAAGTTAATTGGGCATCAAGAGACCAATTGGAAACCCCGAGGTGACATCCCAAAAGTGGGACAAAAAACATGTTTGTTGTGTGTACTTTAATTGTGTTGCGTGACAACAGGACAAATGTGATCTGAACTTAATTTCCTTTTTATTTATTACTATTAGTGGCACGTTTTATTTTCCAGCAAACTAAGACATGTGTACTGCCATACAATCAAAGATGTCCCATGATAGACATATATTTGCAGGGCTAAGAAACAAGGCAACAAGGGAAGTTGACCTAAGAAAAGCAAAAGCGGACTTCTTTATCACAATTATTGAAAATGCTCAGGGCAACTCAAAAGCTATATGGAGCCAAATAAAACATTTAACTGGTCAAAACACTACGACAGCCAAGCCAATTGAATTGAGGGTTGAGGGCACAACTCTGCAATGCCCAGCTGATGTGGCAACTACACTCAATTATTATTTTGTTGAGTCAGTGGCTACCATAGCCATGGCCGTATCTACCATTGGTCACCGAGGTCCGGACCTCGGTAATGTTTCCGAGCTGTGTATAACAAAACTTGTGAAATAATTACACTAAACGGGGTTCTTTGTAGTACTTCCATTTACTGACCATGGGGGCGCTGCATAACTACGTAGCCTCGATTAAAGCAAACAGAAGAAGACGACATGTATCAACAAATCACCGCAGCCCGGACTTGTACCGGAGCAGCGGAGGAGTGATGAGGTATCTAGAGATGAGTCCAGCGGGCTACTTGTGTTTCTGTTCATCAGGACATCATATGACCAGCAGATCCAGTGTGAACGCTATACGTTAGTCAGTGGACGTCCGACAACATGCACACTAACTTATATTGCAGCTATAGTATAGGCTATACTTTGGTTTAAATTGCGTGAATAAACTAGCTAGAGAGCTAAAGTTAATTACATTCATCCAATGTCAGAAGGATTACCTTTTAACAAACGTTGTAATGCTTTTCTTTTATTTCAATTTGAGTAAAACATCGAAGATATAACATTGTATTGTTTTCTTTTTACACTGACTGAGATATAATGAGAAGACTACGTCAGTCGAAGCTCAGCTTTGGTGAGAGAGAGAGAGAGAGAGAGAGAGAGAGAGAGAGAGAGAGAGAGAGAGAGAGAGAGATAAATATGTAATGTGTCTATAACAATAGTCTTGTGATGATGTCATAATAACATATAATTGTATAAAACACAATTTGCTTACATCTTTGTTCTCTTTTGAGAATCAAACAAAACAGATTTAAATAAAAAAAGAATGCAAACAAACAAGTGAAATGAACTAAATTGCTGAATTGCTTTTGATTCACTGGCAGGAGCGACAAGTGAGGAGGAGCAAAAAGTGAACAACGAGGGAGAGATTGAACAAAGAGAACGCGTAGAGGACAGAGAGAGTAATGAACAGGAAGAAGACAGAGAGACTCAAGAAGATGGAAGAGAGGCTGTAGGTTAGCCGTCAGGGCCCTCTGTGAGGGCCTAAGATATTCTACAAAATAATATTTAAAAACATTAAAACAAATTATATATTTTTTAATATATTTTTTTAGTTATATTTTTCATTAGTTTTACCAAAATAACTTGATTTAATTGTATTTAAAATAACATTTCCAAAGAAATAAATCCTTCGAATCTGCCTATTCAGTTTATGTTGGAATGTGAAGAGTTAAATGAAAGAAGCTCGTCTCTGCAAGTTACTGTGAAGAGAGGAGTTGTTGGACGTCCAGGCGGTCCAGCTATGAATTCACAGAGGGCCCCGCTATAGTAACTGAACGAGAGAGTAATGTCAAATGACAGTACAATTGACCAATCATATCTTCCCGCTAAATGGGTGGGTGTTATTATCGCGGACTTTATGACAAGTTCCGCCCGCTGTGAAACGTTTCTTGTTTCCATAGCAACAACAACTTCCTGTCAACAGCGTTAACTCGCCTTCAAAATAAAAGCATGCCAAATTACACTTAAGACATACAACTGCAACGAAAGTAACAAACACAATGCAATATCCTTTTCAATTTCAAAGAACACAAATAGGGTTATTTACAAGTGTTGTTTTGTGTGGTAGAGGGTCGCTTTCATTGATGCGTTTTGCACCCCGGGCCGTTGTTTTGATATTCCGCTGAAGTATACGTATACGCTGTGACGTAATAACTCGAGGGAAGGGGTGGGGGTCAGAGGGCCTAGGTATAAAAGTCACGGCTCGCCACTGATGTTGACAATGTTTTGTGATCATTTTAGCCTCTTCTGCATGTCCAGATCATTAATAGTAACAATCAACTGATTCTTATTATGTATTACACTTTCAAAATAATTGATGCTGACATTGTCAGCCCACTGACATGGTTTGAAATCGATATATTATCCAATTTATGACCCCCCATAGGACTTAAAAAGCACCATAACTAGATCATGAAAATCCCAAAAATCTCGGGGGGTATCCCCCGAATTCCCCTAGCATGTTTGGACTTCGGTATTTAGGAAATCCTGGATACGGCCCTGACCATAGCCAGTAGCTTCATAGCTCAGGAAGTTAATGCACTCCCGACTGTCAACACTAGCGAACCAGCAGCTGTTCTAAAGTCAGTGTCTGAGACAGGTTGTGGAAATAATTGCCAATCTGAAATCCTCAAGGGCTAAGGATATCTACGGTATGGACACATTCATGCTGAAAGACATTAACTCCTCAATTGTTAAGCCACTAACGCAGGGGTGGGGAACCTCCGGCCCCTGGGCCGGATACGGCCCGCGAGACAATTTGGTACGGCCCTCGAGGTAATTTATAAACACACGCAAAAAAGAAAAAAATTAAAGAAATCTAGACCGCAACAAAATTAAACAAGCGAGTGCCTGTTTTTCCTGGCCAAGGTCAGGGTCCTTGAACACAACACGAGCCTAACGTGTCATCCCGTGGTATATGTCTCGTCTGACAGGGGTGCAGTTCTGACGGAGAGCACCAGAACGCTTCCAGAAATGGCAGTACCCATAAGGAGCCGTACACATGCCGCAGTTTTTACGTGGCTGTGTCTTTAGTTGTAAGCCCAGTGGCGATCTGTTCATCTGTCATACTGATCATACAGTCAATAACTTTGTTGTTATTAGCATCTGGATGTTGAGAGATGTATCCATAGATCTCTTAATGTTGCTCTCAAAGTGCACCAGATTGATGCTTTTAACTCCCCCCCCACCCTAGAGGAAGTTAGCTTCCCCCCCACTTAAATCCTGTTCACATGGATAGGAAACTAAATACTTTTGCACACATCTTGTGTCCATATCTTTCTGTTTGGTGGTCACGCCACACCGTGCGCATGCATGCGCGAGTCATGGTAAAATATCTGGATTAAGAGGTTGCTTTTTCTTTGCACAGCATGAAAGAAAGGCAAAATGAATCTGTGATTTTAGTATTTTTAAGCAGAGATCAATAACTTGTATACGGCCCTCGGAGGATATTGTAAAAATGGAAATGGCCCTTGAGAGGAAAAAGGTTCCCCACCCCTGCACTAACGCATATCATTAATATTGGAATCAATCAAGGGAGTTTTCCCAATCAATGGAAGCCTGCTGTTGTCGTCCCGTTATTCAAAGGTGGGGACCCTCTTATGACATCCAACTATAGGCCCATCAGTATCTTACCCATAGTATCCAAGGTATTTGAGAAATTGATTGCCAAACAAATCATCAATCATCTCAACAACAGCTCCTTTCCACTGCATCCAATGCAATTTGGATTCAGGGCTAATCACTCAACAGAAACAGCGACTGGCTTCTTCGTGGAGAAAGTTAAGGCATCAATGGACAGGGGTGGGGTTGTGGGGGCCGTGTTCCTTGACTTACGGAAAGCTTTTGACACTGTTAATCACAACATCTTATTGCAAAAAATAGTCAACTTAAATATTTCTATAGAATTCACCAACCTCTTTCATTCGTATCTTTCATCCCGCTCCCAATGTGTTCAAATTGAGAACCATAAGTCTAGTGCACTATGTTTGTCAACTGGAGTACCGCAGGGCTCTATATTGGGCCCAATCCTGTTTAGTATGTACATAAATGATCTGCCTTCTGTGTGTGGAGATTGTGATGCTGATGATACAGTTGTTTTTACTCATGGCAAAACCGCAGAAGAGGCTGCTACCAAGGTCACTGATGTGTTGGAGAATATTACATCCTGGCTTAACAATAATTGTTTGCAACCAAATGTCTCAAAGACAGTGTGTATGTTCTTCTCCAAGGGCCACAGCATTATAACAGAACAAGATGTTTTATTTTCTGGAAGGAAACTTCAGGTTGTCTCGGAGTACAAGTACTTAGGAGTACATATTGACACAAACCTCAATTTCAAAACCCATATCAAAAAGGTCTGCAATAAAGTAAAGTTCAATCTGTCAAATTACAGATACATTAGAAACTTCCTATCATCTGCAGCAGCTAAGCTATACCTTCACTCAATGGTCCTCTCCCACATCAACTACTGTCTGATCAGCTGGTCTAATGCACACTCTACAGCTCTAAAACCACTGGAATCACTGTATAAACAAGCACTCAAAACACTAGACAAAAAGCCATTCCGGTATCATCATTGTCACATTGTTAAAAAGTATAATCTGTTCAACTGGGAAAATCTCATAGTTTACAAAAACATCTGCTTAGTTTATAAGATCACTCGTGGGTTGGCTCCTCCTCCTCTGGCTGGCTTTATCAGCCTAAAGTCCACCTCAACCAGGGTAGAGGTGCGGCTAGGGGAGACTGCACCATCCCATTTAGGAAAAGCGCATTCAGCGAGGGTGTCTTTTCATTCCACGCATCCCATCAATGGAATTCAATACCACAACCAATAAGAGAATCCTCATCCTACTACACATTCAAGCACAGTGTTAACAAGTGGCTCATTAATAATCAACAGTGTCAGCACTGATGTGTGGGTGTAGGTGTGTGTATGAGTGTGTATTGTAAATGTTTTATTTATTTACTATCATGACTTGCTTTTATCTGTATTCAGTGATGTCATCTATTGTAAATGTGTACAATGGTATAACAATGTTGTGGTATTTGTATTATTGCTTTTAGGATGTCTATCACCATCTGGCAAAGGGACTATTGATGAAAACCAGCCTTTTGGCTAATTCGAGTACTTTTACATGTTTTTAATATGTTGATGAATGTACACTGTCCCTTGTTTTAAATAAATAAATTCAATTCAATTTATAATATACATGTATGGATTCATTAGTTGTTGCTATTGTTTTTTTTATTCCAGTGTCCTTAATGTTAAAACTTTTGTGTATATTCCAGTGTCCTTAATGCTAATAGTTCCCTCTGCACTATACTGTATGTGATTTTTTCATGAGCCCACAAGATGGTGCCATTTTATTTAAAGTGCGAGAACAATACTTTTTTTTTTGGCAGGGAAGTATCTAGATAATATGTTTGAAGAACATATTGAACTGTTAATTGCATACTCACATATTACACAATGTAAAACATCAAATTGGCATTACAATATTATCCTGAAGAGCAGTTGTGCTTTTAGAAAGAGTTACTCATCTTAAAGCAGTTAATGGATTGATGCTCTGTCTACCTGAACTGTATTGTTTGATTTAGAGCATAAGATGCTGGAGATAAAGCTGTGGGTCTATTTAATATTTGTATGGAGTTTAGTATTTTTGTATAGTGTTAGACAAAATGGAGAGGCATTGGTTGTGTCATGCCCCTGAAACTCACGGATGTTTAGCAATGACTAACTACCGTATCTTGTACACAGGTACAGGTATTTTACTTGAAATATTTTTGATTTAGATTTAAAGTGTAATAATTTCTCATTTGTATTTGGGCTATCAACATCCCACAGTTGAAGAGAACATAAATAAGATGAATATACAGTTTATGCATTAGTTGAACTATGATAAATACCCAATAACTTGACAAACATTCTCTTGTTTCTTTGGCAAAGATAAACCAAAGTGGTGTTTTTCATTTGACTAAGGCATCTTGGGTGTTGTATGAACTTCTGACTGTTGTGATATGTGATGATGACTCCACAAGTATTCATTTGCATATCAAGTGATGTGTAGTAAGGGTGTATTGTCAGTAGAGGGCAGTGTAAAACCAAAAAAGCCTTGCAAGTTGTTCAACACACACAACCTTGTACTGCTATACTGGGGACCCCAGTTGAAATCAGGCCTTCCTAGCCCCTTGCCCTAACCTTTACAACGAAATGCCTGACCCTGGCCTGCAACCTTTCTTTTAAGATAACATACGTTTTGTTATGACCCTTAAAAGCAAGTTTAAACCCACCAAATAGTCCATGTTAATATATATTAGTAGTAGACCAAATATGTAGATAGATATGTCACTATATGTACAGATGTCCATTTTCACTTTTCACTTGCCCCTTTAACTCATTTCGTACTTCATAATTTAGATGACCAAATATGCATATATGCTGACAGTTATTTTACTCTTATTTTTACTCATCTCCTATTTCATAGTCTTTTATTATTATTATTATCATTATTATTTTAATTTTTTTCTTGATTTGATTTTTGATTTTATTAATCTGTGTGAATCTTTGCTGTCCTGTTTTTCACGCTTACCCTGTTGCTGCTTGTACAACTGAATTTCCCCACGGGGATTAATAAAGGTCCATCTTATCTTATCTTAGTCATTTGAATTGAAAGTACAAACACACAAATGGAAATGACATTATGGTGTACTGTCCTATCTCTTTTTCTAAATGACATGGTCATCTAAGCTCAAAGTAACTGTTGATGAAACTGAATAACTGTATTCAAACATAAATTCCTTAAAGCGGGGTTCAACAAGTGGATCTTTAGTAATGAAAAAAACACATAACAAACAAAGATAAAGGCCAATTTACATCTTGTTTTCTAAAAGGTTCCCCCACCATTTTGGTTTCGGCAGATGCTCTATAATTGAATAATCTCTTCTTATTGCACTACATTTGGATGGAACCCTGGTTAATGCCAAGACAAAGTCAATATTAACAGTGCAGTGCACCTTAAAATAATCCCATTGTCTTCCACCTTTCCTTGTGTATATCCTTTCAGTTTCAACGTCTGTGGCAGGACATGAAATTATACATAATTGCTGTTGTTTATTGGATGTGATGATGGCACCTTTTAAACCCAAATCATGCACGGCTCTACAATTGTCCTACATTGACAACATTTGGAAAAACACAAAGCAATGATCTGCCGGAGCCCTTTGATAGTGTCAACAGATGGTGGAAAGAATGTCTTTTATACATTGTCAATTGAATTAAAGTAGAATGTAAAGAATATAATTGTATCTGGTCTCTTCTGTTACAACAATATTCGTTTTCTATAAATGTATCTTAATGCTAATGCACCCATTTTCAGCTCGTCTGATCTCTCCCATGAAAGCCGTAGTGTGCCAACATTACAGACGTTCTGAGTGGGTAATTATCGTGAATGACAGAGAGGAATTACAAAGGGAATATTTAAATAAAAAGAAAAACTCTCATTAAGAGGGACATCATTCAAACAAAAGTACAAATGTATGTATTTGTTGCAGTAATGATTCTCCTTTCCCAGCTGCAGTGTGATGCTCTAAGCAAATCAAGCACACTCAGTTACGCAGGGCAATGGTGCAGGTTGATTTTGACCATGGTAAGGGATGAAATTACTAATATGATACATAAAAAAGTATAAAAAGAAGTAATACTAAGCAAATAATTGTAGGATATTACACCTGCAGGACAACAAGAGGTCCTCCACGACTGTTTTTGCAAAGAGTCAACAGTGTATAAACCTTACAAACATACCTAACTCAAGAATGACATTCAGGCCACACACTGTTAAGAATATGTCAATAAATCCAAAAGCTTTTAAAACAGTTATCATCCCCAAATGCCGTCTGCTGTGGATATTGGTTTCTCTGTCTGTTCAGAATGGCCCAGAGACAGTGAGCTTGGAATCACTGGTTACTGTAATGAACACTGTTGATTCATGCTGACTAATCTTAAAGCTCAAAACAATTAGGTATTCTTCACTACATTATGGCTGTTAGCGCTCGATTTGCTTGTATGGAATACATTGTGTTGTTACAGATTTTTTTTTAACACAACATCTTGATTGACCCCTTGATAAAGATCGCGGTGAAAAGTATTAAATAAGTTGTTGAGTATTAGTTCAGCTTCTTAAGAAAACGTACTGAACAGATTGTGTCGCTGCATGTATTCTACAAATCTAATGATTGTTTAAGTACAATGGAATAAGTACTATGTAATTCAGCATCACAGTAATTTGGCTAAAAGTGTTGGAAAAGTTACAGTTTTAAAAAAAAAGGAAAACATTAAGGAAAATGTAAAACATTCTACTAACATTTCCGATTTGATTCTATTTGGGAATCAAGCTTACCATAATAGCCAACATAATAGTATGGTTATGAAATGCAAAAATCATGTTGCCGTATTAGCCTCACAATTACAAGAATGCAGTTTAAAATATGTGGTTGAGCTTCTGTCAAAGCTTCTGTCCACCATTGCAGTGTGAGATGAATTAGGATACAACAAATGTGATTTAACACAAAATAATATAAAGGTAAAAGAGAGAGTGACATTTAATAATATAACAACTTAATTCTTTATACTTTATTTGACTGTACAAAACAAAGTCATACAGTCAGAAACAACACAAGGCACAGTACAGCAGCACAAGCATACCATTTGGGACATAATTAACCCTTCAGTGTGTTACATGTGTTACACGGTGACAAGTAGTTTATGACGAGTTGGACTTTAAATGATTGAACAGAAAAGAAAGGTATGAAAAAATAAAGTTTATATTGATTTTTCAAGTAATCCTCGTCAAAATCCTTAAGGTTAAAATGTCTAACTCCACATTCACATATTATTAATCCATATATATATAATTGTATTGGTCTTGTTATTCAATATCATACAGTACAATACGATACAAGCCCCTCTACATTACATTTACTCACATAGATATATAACTTTATTACTTCATATATTACATTACACACTATTTATCTGCAGTTCAATAAAAGGAAGCTTGTCAAAACAGTCTTGAAACACTTAATAAGATTCTGTAAACCATACAATTAAAGCTTTATGCTTTCTGAAAATGTGATGGTTATAGCTTTAAATCACCACCTGGAATTTTTGGGGGATAAAATCACACGACATTTTTCAAATAAATTCAAATTAAATCTGCTTTGACACTAATTATGTATAATTGGGAAAATAGATTGAACTGTTGTGATAAAAGTAACAATCAAGCGGTCTACTGATTAAAATAAAATAAATTATTTCAGTCTTTGGTTGATTAAATTAGCAATGTGGCTGATACATTTTGTAAGCTGTTTAAAGTTGTTTATTTATGATATGCTACAACAAAACAACACTTGACAACACCAATTCCTCTGGGTAGAATTGTTGGTCCATCTAAAGAATGAATACTGTAAGAGGAGGTGACTTTTTCCCCAAAAAATTATTTGCTATTGGTTTTTAAATGATGAGTCTTCAGTGAGAAGGCTCAGGTATTGTTTTATCAGACATAGTTTTAGTTTATTCATTTGTAATTAATAGCATTTGCTGTAGCAACTTTTCCTTCACGTACATTGTTTTGTAGGTGTCTACAGGAATCACATGTATTATAACAGTCTTCAATAAGAGCAAGTACATACATAAAGATAATAAACAATACATTGACATGGACTGGGATTAAGTGAAAACAGTGGAAGGTATAACACGTCTGATCTAAGAGAAATACATATCATTTGCGTATTGGTCAGATTCCGAATCAATGAATCAACATTAAACAAATACAAAATGTGAAAATAACCGTAACAAACTATTTCAAATGTGCGTAACTCAACATTTTCATTCTAATACCATGAATAGCATTTTTAATATTTGTAATGTTCATCTTGCCTCAGACAAATACAATTCAAAATCCATTCAGGAAGAGTTTTGTATTTATGGAGGAAGCAGTCTGAACACTGCATTACCTGTTTGACTGAATCCCATTCACAAGAGTCGACTCAATGGTGGTGAGGTTTAATGCACAGCTTCACATATCCAATGTTTAAATTAAAGCACACTACAATGTGCATGGGTTTTCTGTCTGCACGTTTAAACTGCTCCCACCACCACCATTGGGATCTATTTCAATGGCAATTTATTTATTCTTCTCAGTTCTTCAGACCTTTGCTGTGCTCGCATCCATCCACCAATGTCCACTCTCTCATTCTTTCACTCTCTTCATCTTTCTCTCCCCCTCTACTTTTCAGACCACCAACCAGTGTTTCAGCTGTGGGAAAAATGTAATAGGCCCATGAAATAAACAGTATAATATGCCTGAAAGAAAGTTGTCAGGTATTAAACTTTTCGGAATATGTTTTACTTTGCAAATCCATCAAAAGCCTTTACAGAGAACAGTTTTGAATGGTATGTAAAGAACGCACAACTAATAAATGTGTGCAAAAGTTTAGGCAACTAAACGTTAGCCTCTTCCCAAAGTCGTTCATTACACCCACTTATTACATGGCTTAGTTGAATAATCGATACATATTGGTTCATTTCGAACATTGTAGGACTGCTCTTTTTCGCTAGCAGACCACTGCTAAGGATAACAGACTATTGGTAATGAGGACGCTCTGATCAGGGGCTTAAGTGAAGTTTCAGTCAGCAGGAAAACATTAGTTTTCCTCCGTCTGACAACATCGGGGAATACTTATTAATCTTTCTTTTTAATTAAACACATTAGAGTCACCAAGCAATTCTTCTGTGCATAACGCTTTTTCACATTTCTTTTCAAACATTTGTATGAAAAATACAGACCTCGAAATAGGCAAATATGAATATATATCATGCAGACATGTGAAGATCCACTCAGCAATAATAATAAACCATTTTGAAGATTTAAAAATAAAAAATAAGAAATTAAATCAGCACTTACTGTGAACTGCCGAACTTCCCCGTTGTCTACCAAGTGATGCTCTGTCTCTGGGGTGATGGCATAAGCCAGTCTCTGTTTCAGGAGAAAAAGGATTATTCAAAAAAATACAAAAATAAAATATTTTAAAGGGAATACTTTTTAATGAAAGAATAACAATAATACTATTAGAATAGCGCATTTCCTCTAGTTATGACCCAAAAGCTTAGACTTACATTGCAGAACTTTCCAGGCACTATGCAGAGTTTGTAGATGGCGTAGAGAGGCACCATGGACATTGAGGAAATGGCAAGACACCACCCCACCATGTTCGCCCATGGAGGAAATGTGTAGGTACCGTAACTTGGAGGGTTGAATGTGGCAAAGCTAATCACCACCATAAACTAAGGAAGAAAATCATTTTAACACAGAAGACCTGAGGAACCATTAGCTCAAAAGATTCACTGTTCATTTAAAGTCTTCTCAAAAACAACCAATTCAAGTGGTTCGATATAGAAGAGATGTTTCTGTTACAAGGCATAGGTAGTATAGTTTTGTTTGAACTGTGAATCACTTTGTGAAAACATTGAAATACATTGCAAGAATACTAGCATAACCTGAAACATATGGACCTGACTGATACATATATTGGTAAGGTAATAATTCACGGTTCCAATATTTTCATCCTATCTCTTTTCAACTTGTCTTCTGGTTTGGCGAAAATTGCAACAAGTGAACCTACATTTATATTGTTCCAAGTTCATTCTTAATCAATTATTTCCTTATAAAACTAGTATGTGCACAGACTTACCAGGAGGAAGCAGGGGCTGACAAACTTCCAGCACAGTCTCCAGTACAGGCCTGGTCGATGGCCAATCATCTCCTCAATGTCATCACTGAATCTGTCCACTCCTGAAACACATACAAATGATGGATATTACTTCCAAGACATGGTTGATTGCAGACTTGGATAAAACTGAATAATGGATATTAATAATATAATCATGGTAGTAAGTGCTTTTGTATACTGTATGTTCCCTATGCATTTTTTAATCAAGACCATCATGACAAGATTAATGACACCATAGGATAAAAACATATAATTCACAATTTAAGCATTTGCCGTGTCTAAATTCATCCTCCAGAGTCAGTTGTGAAAAGCTAATGCACCACTTTTTGCCTCTCTTAAACCTGACTGTATATTTATCTTATTGTCTTACTGCGGGGGATTATATCCAGACTGACGAGCAGGTATTGAGCAAAGTTAAATGTACGCATGTAGTGGAAAGCAAACTGAAAGACCACAGTGGGAACGGGTCAAGTGTTGCTGTCAAAAGTTATAAGGATGGGGGGGAAAGGCCCACTGAAGCCTTAGGCTTGATTGATCTGGTATGCCAAGGTCGGGACCCACCAGAGGAGGGCAATTTGCTGACGCCACCGCCTGGGGCCTGGTTAATATTTAGACCTTTATGGGTCCTTCTACTCTAGGCTCTGTAGACATGGGATAAGAAACTCAAATGGGAAGTTCAGGTTCATTTGTCCCCTAGCCTTTCGTTTTTTTCTAGTAATATGTTTTGTTTTGGAGTTTAAAAATGTGAGTTAGTTTCCACACTATGAAAGGGTTTTCTTGTTTTCAGATGTTGTTGTAGGTGAACATATATGCAAACCTAACTACTGATGAAGCAGTTGGTCTTTACCTCCACCAAGGAGGTTATGTTTTTAGTTTATTTTTCTTTCACCAGGATTACTAGTGCGGTTTTCATGCACTTGATGGAACGGCACTAACCAAGAAAGAACCTTTCATTTCAGAGCAGATCCAATCAGGCAAGCTACACACAATAGTTTCACTTTTCACTTGTTTTTTGTTGTTGGGATAAGGCATTTAGCCATGGCAAAAGTCTGTGCTCTATGAGTGTCCTTACAATTTGAACATAAAACAGGGAAGAGCAAAGTGCCTAAGTAAGCAAAACAACCCAAACGGTTAACGGTTAAATCAGAAAATGTCACTAATCAGCACACAAGTGGGTAGAATTCTGAAGCCCTAAGATGTAGTATACAGAGGTTTACTCCTCAGAACTACAATATTTCTTCCATGTTGTGCTCATGAGGCACAAGTGCTTGAAAGGTATGTGAATAATCACACTGGAGACATATCATGAACTCCAGAAAAATCTCTTATCACAAGAAGAGATAAACAGTGATTTATATATATAGATAGATAGATTGTGTGTGTTGTAGAGTGACACATTTAAAAATAAATTGTTGAGGTGATGGCAAATGTGTATAAAAGCAAGTGTCAATAGAATGTAGACATCTGGAGAGAAATTGACTTTGAGGTCACCCCCACTTGCTACCACAACAATCTACAACCTAGTAATTAGACAGCTGATTCCTGTCCATGACAAATGGGAATTGCCTGTTCCGCAGCTGCAATTTTCTTTATGTGAAGGCTCACTTCTGCTCAGTGAACATGGAGGTAACACTGGCAGTGTTCAAAACGCAGGCCATGTAACCTCGCTGAGCTCTTACGATTGGAAAATAACAGTATATCAGTGTACGTTGACACATGCACTAAGATTGAAGAGGCCAAAACCATGAATAGGAACCGACTTTCTGGCTGCAGTGTCCATATGTCTCATATAACTATATTGCATTGTGGCACAGCACACGCACACCAAGAGACCTCTCATCAAACCTTTAATATAGCATCAGCTTTGCTGGCCATGAAAATAATGAATCAATGGGTCCTTCTCCCTTTCTCCTGTCCATCTATCTCACCGTAAAACCATGCGATGCCAATGGCTTCAATAAGCACTCCAAAGAGAATCGATGTTCCTGCTGCAAAGTGGTCCAGCAGAGTGAACACATACATCCCACCCTGGAGAGAAAGGAACAAATAATTAAATTATACAAGCTTGATCATATTGTTAAAGTAAGAACAAACAGGAAATAAAACTAAATTCAGAAAATTCACTTTAATGAATTTTAAGATATTTTGATTAGTAAACACGGATTTTTTAAATTATAAAATCTATGTATTAACTCATATGACTGCCCGGTAAAATGCTTACATTTGTAACACAGAAGAGGGATATGAGGAATGTGGAAACAACAATGAAGAGGGTGAACAGCTCTCTGTGCTTGTGGAGGCATTTAAACTCATCCATCAGCCCCGTGATCACCGACTCCATACCACCCATCTACAACAGAAGACACACAAGTTAGAACAAAACAAAATCAGCTAAATTGAGCTGCTAATGCTCGGAAAGTGTGCTGGGATTTCACTCACTATCATCATCCCACACTGTTAGACACACTTTACAGAAGCACAAATAGGAAAAATGCACTTGCCACCTAGCTGAATTACCAAGTGTTGGTGTGTGTGTGTGTGTGTGTGTGTGTGTGTGTGTGTGTGTGTGTGTGTGTGTGTGTGTGTGTATACTCACTGCACTGTCGATGCCCAGTGATAATAGCATGATGAAGAAGATGACCGCCCACACTGATGATCCAGGTAGTGTTGCAATGGCTTCTGGGTAAATTACAAAAACCAAACCCGCACCTGGGAAACGACACATTCAAGCAAGAAAAGTAGCAAACAGTACAAAACACACGCAGACAAAAGAAAAAATGTACTGCCTCCACACGAGATTATTTAATACACTTCACTTCAAAACAAACACAGCCAAATAATACCATACCGTCTCTGGCAACTTTGTCCAGGGCTACATTGTGCTTTTGGGACAGGTACCCAAGGAAGGAGAAGACCACAAATCCGGAGAAGAAACTGGTTAGAGAGTTGATGGAACTGGTGATGATGGCGTCTCTGTAAAAAAAAAAATTAAAAGAAAAACAGTCTCGAATAAGAATATAGAAAAATTAACCATATATCAATCAGTCATCATTCAGTATGTATTGAAAATGAACACAAGTCACCAGTCAGTCAATGATTTAGTCAGGAGTGTGCTAAGGCCAGTTTTCTTTGGATAAAAAAAAAGAGAAATTCAAGCTTGCTGTATCGATTTAATGGATTGGTCAGGCAGTCAATATTTGCCTATTACTGCATGAGACAGATTGGCAAGTTGCCTACCTACCCTTTTCTAGGAGTTGCACTTCCTTCAATTTGCAAAAATGTACATGATACATTAGTTATTTGTAAGGACTTGGTGTGTGAAAGTTAAATAAGGAGACAAAGTGTACACATGTGCAGTAACCTAGTCTTAAAGAAAAAAAGATAATTCTAATTTATTTTCAGAATGAGACATATTTGGAATTTTGTCTTCATTTACTTTCAGTGATTTGGAGTTATGTTCATGGTGGAATCCTGAAGGTGGATAGTGTCATATGTCAGTTATCAGAAACATAAATAAACACAATACAAAAGATAAAAGCCTCCTGTGGGATGCTGATGATTTTCAAAGAGTGCGACAGTTTTGATTGGTGTTACGGCTGCCTGTTGCACAGCATGGTGTCAAAGACATAGCGGGTTTCAAGGAGCTTCAAAGGTTATTGTAATTCACCTGCTTATGTTGCGTGTGTGTTTGTGTGTAATTCCCTGTCCTCTCTCCGTTTCTCTGAATCCCCTCGCCTTGTGTGTCTTTACCTGTAACAGTTGTTGCTGAATTTGTTGTAGCTGGAAAAGGCAATTAGCACACCAAACCCCACTCCCAGAGAAAAACAGATCTGTGTCGCTGCGTCGATCCAGACCTGGGGAGCGACAGAACAAGCACACTTGTGTGAAGCGGCAAACAAAAGGCACAGGAGAGGAAAAAAGCCATTATTAGGGATAATTGCAGGAAACTCATTCAACGGCCGTAGATGAAAGACGCTAGTGAATACAGGGGGTAATTTTGCAAATTACTGCTCCATGAATCTATCTAATCTAATTCTCCAATTGCTGCCATGCATCTCTCTGTCTCCTTTCTTGCTTTCTCTCTCATTCTCCATAACCGAGTCCTTCAGTCCTGCATGCTTACTTGTTGAGCTCTTTAGTGCTGTGATAACGGCTTTCACAGATAAGGAACATATTAGAAACAGTTTACACAAATAGTGTTCTCACTTTATTTTTAAGCCTAAAAGGAAAAGCCTCTCTTTTGGTAGCCCACTTATCCCTGCAAACTAACCTTTGATTAGTTATTTCTCAGATTTGATGTTTTAACTCAACACTTGGAAATTACGTTTGCAGGAATAGTTCCCTACTCAGGCATTTTTCATTGAAGCACGTTGATCAAAATGAAAGATTAAATATCTTCTCCACATTTCTCTGCTACTATCTTAGTTTTTTTTTGGTTCTGTGTGAACTGTTGCAGTTTGCCTTATATAAGATATTTTCTTTAGAGCATGTACAAGTGAAACACAGCACAATCAACATTGGAAACAACATGCTGCCTTCAAACATGCCGTGGTTAAGCCACTACTTAAAAAGAAAAATCTTGATCCCTCCATTCTCGCACATTTCAGGCCCATCTCTCAGCTACCCTTTTTATCTAAAGCCCTGGAGCGAGTAGTCTACGCCCAGTTGCAGTCATTTTTAACCACGCATGGTATCCATGAAAAATGTCAGTCTGGCTTTAAACCTATGCATAGTACTGAAACAGCCCTTTTAAGAGTTTTTAATGATCTGCTCTTAGCCGCCGATTCAGGCAGCCCAGCTGTCTTGCTGCTGTTAGATTTAACTGCTGCCTTTGACACTGTGGATCATAGTATCCTGTTGTCACGGCTTGAACAGTCCGCAGGCATTACAGGCTCTGCCCTTGCATGGTTCAGGTCTTATTTGACGGACCGTAGCTTCTCAGTGCAGTTAGGTGTCTTCTCCTCTGCCAAAGCCCCTCTTACCTGTGGGGTTCCCCAAGGCTCGATTATGGGCCCCATCCTTTTTCTATTGCCCCTAGGTTCAATTCTTACAAAACATAATATCCCCTTCCATTGTTACGCTGATGATGTACAGATCTATCTGCCTCTCAATCAAAATGCCAACTCATTACAGCAGTTGAAGGACTGCTTGACATAGATTAAATCCTGGCTGAGCCAAAACTGCCTCACCCTTAAAGGTGGGGTAGGTACGTTTCAGAAACCGGCTCGAGATACACTTTTTGTTATATTCCATGGAATGCTCTTAACATCCCGATAGCAATGAATATCTTAAGTGCTTTGACAAAAAATCCATAAAAAAATTTCATCTGTGGAAGCCGTAATACTGTAAAAAGTACAACCAATCCGTTTAGCCGGGCCGGCTAAACGGATTGGAGTGCCGCCCTGTCTGTCAGCCTTCCATCTCGTGCACGCACAAATGTATCTCGTGCCCTCATTGGGCGTGCATTGCAGCAGTACTTCAATGACTCGCCAGCAACAGGCGGCCACTTTCACCAGTCTGCTGACGTCATGTTTGTGTGTGTTGGAGGAGGTGCTCTGTAAGCAAGTCTGAAGGAAGGGGCGGATTCTTTTCGGCTGTGTACTTTCAAATTTTAGTGCACTCGAGCCGGTTTCTGAAACGTACCTACCCCACCTTTAATGAGAGTAAGACCGAGGTCATCTTTTTTGGACCCCAACCAACAGTCTCCCCGGTTGATATTCTGGGCTCCCTCAATACAAATATCTTCCCCTCTGTTATGAACCTTGGAGTGACCTTCAACAGCGCCTTTAAATTTGATAAGCAGGTTAGCACTGTAGTCAAGACCTGCTTTTTCAAAATACGACTATTGGCTAAGACCAAGTCGTTTTTATCTTTTAAAGACCTAGAAAGGGTTATTAACGCCTTTGTTACCTCGAGACTGGATTATTGCAATGCTCTGTATGTAGGTATGGACCAGGCCTCAATTAGACGCCTCCAGCTAGTTCAGAATGCAGCTGCTCGTCTTCTCACTGGCCATAAAAAGCGCGACCATATCACCCCAATTCTGGCTTCATTGCACTGGCTTCCAGTTCGGTTCAGAATAGATTTTAAACTCCTTTTATTTGTTTTTAAAGCCCTAAATGGGCTGGCTCCTGCCTATATAGCCGATCTCCTCCATCGCTACACCCCAGGCAGAGCCTTAAGGTCGGCTGATCAGCTGCTGTTGATAGTGCCTAAGACCAGGCTTAAAACCCGAGGGCATCGAGCTTTCGCAGCAGCTGGCCCTAGGCTCTGGAATACTTTGCCCCTCCATGTGAGGTCGGCCCAGACCCTGGGGGTTTTTAAATCAACACTTAAAACTTACTTTTTCTCTTTGGCTTTTGTTCATTATGTATTTATTCATTTATTTATTTATTTAGTTATTTATGTATTCATTTAGTTCTTTATTTTAATATTTATAACATAAAATAGGATTTCATAAAGTATTTTAAAAATAGTTTATACATTATTCAAATATAGGAATAGTAGATAGGATTACTTAGTACCTTATATTTCATCTTTTTTCCCTTTAGACCCTTGCGGTTTATTCTTAAAAATCCTTACCCTTACCCACCCCCCATTTTCCCTCTGCTGGTCTATGGCCTTGTAGAGGGTAACGGTCCCCTCTGCTGGTCTATGGCCTTGTAGAGGGTAACGGGGTACAGAGTCGCTTAGATAAGCGGGGGAGTGCATCTGACGAAGAGATAGGTTGTTGTGCTCCCTATCTCTGTTTCTTATCCTATATCTAATATAACTGCTCGGGTCTTGATAGATTGAGTGGGGAAGTTCATGAGATCTTTCTAGAGGGTTATCAAGAATAACTTGTATCCAATGCCCTTTTCCCTCTCTGTCTGTGTCTGTGTATTCTCTTGTTCCGATGAACCCATCCAAATCTTTTTTCTTGTTTTGTGTCTATATCTACGCCGGGATCCTGAGTCGAGGCTGATCCTCTTGCTGTAGTCCTGTGTCTTGGATCCTCTATCCTGAGTTCTGGATTAAGTGGTGGACTTCGGGTCGTGGCTGAACCTGTCTCTGCGGTCCTGCCTTGGGTCTCGCCATGCTGCTTCCCTGATGGCTTCCACAGGATTGAAGCTGACATCCTCGTGGATTCATCTTCTTATTACAGACACATGCATTTCCTAACATTCCGTCTATATGCTGTAAAATGTATTATCTCTTCGATTTACACACGGCATCTATTGCACGTCTGTCCGTCCTGGGAGAGGGATCCCTCCTCTGTTGCTCTCCCTGAGGTTTCTCCCATTTTTTCCCCTTAAACTGTGGGTTTTCTTACATTACATTACATTGCATTTAGCTGACGCTTTTATCCAAAGCGACTTACAATAAGTGCGTTCGTCCAACAAAATACAACTTGAAGAAAACAGAATCATATAAGTACATCAGGTTTCATAGAGCAAAAACATTTCTAGTGCTACTCAACTGGCTTTAGAAAAGCCAGTCCTTTATTAGTATAAAAGTGCTTCGTTAATAGTTCTATCGCTCGAAGTGGAGTCGAAAGAGATGAGTTTTCAGTTTGCGCCGGAAGATGTGCAAGCTATCTGCCGTCCTGATGTCAATGGGGAGCTCATTCCACCATCCTGGAGCCAGGACAGCAAACCCACGTGTTTTCGCCGTTGGGAACTTGGGTCCCCCTCGCAGCGAGGGCGCAGCGAGTCGTTTGGCTGATGCAGAGCGTAGTGCACGCGCTGGGGTGTACGGTTTAACCATGTCCTGGATGTACGAAGGGCCAGATCCATTCGCAGCATGGTAAGCAAGTACCAGTGTCTTGAAGTGGATTCTAGCAGTTACCGGAAGCCAGTGAAGCGAGCGTAGGAGCGGAGTAGTGTGGGAACATTTTGGAAGGTTGAAGACCAGACGAGCCGCTGCATTCTGGATGAGCTGCAGAGGTCGGATGGCACATGCAGGTAGACCAGCCAGGAGGGAGTTGCAGTAGTCTAGGCGTGAGATGACGAGAGCCTGGACCAGAACCTGAGTCGCTTTCTGTGTCAGCTGGGGACGTATCTTCCTGATGTTGTAAAGCGTGTATCTGCAGCAACGGGTTGTAGCAGCGATGTTTGCAGTGAAGGACAGGTTGTTATCTAGGGTCACACCCAGATTCCTTGCAGTCTGAGTCGGGGAAACAACTGAGGTGCCGATGTTGATTGTTAGGTCAAGAGTGGGACAATCTTTTCCCGGAAGGAAGAGCAGCTCAGTCTTGTCAAGGTTGAGTTTGAGGTGATGAGCAGACATCCACTGAGAGATGTCAGCTAGACAAGCAGAGATGCGTGCGACGACCTGGGTCTCTGAGCGGGGAAAGGACAGAATTAATTGGGTGTCGTCAGCGTAGCAGTGGTAAGAAAAACCATGCGGGCTAATGACTGATCCGAGCGAGTTTGTGTACAGGGAGAAGAGGAGGGGACCAAGAACAGAGCCCTGAGGGACCCCCGTAGTTAATTGACAAGGGTCGGACTCAGACCCTCTCCAAGTCACCCTGTAGGTACGGTCTTTCAGGTATGAGGTGAGGAGGGAAAGTGCAGAGCCTGAAACTCCAAGTTTTTGGAGAGTGCGAAGGAGGATCTGATGATTCACCGTGTCGAATGCAGCAGACAGGTCCAACAGGATGATGACAGAGGAGAGGGATGCAGTTTTGGCAGTGTGCAGTTCCTCCGTGACAGCAATGAGAGCAGTTTCTGTGGAGTGACCTGCCTTGAAACCAGACTGGTGCGGATCCAGAAGGTTGTTCTGATTGAGATAACAGGAGAGTTGTTTAAAGACAGCGCGTTCAAGTGATTTAGACAGGAATGGGAGGAGAGAGACAGGCCTGTAGTTTATAACATCAGACGGGTTGAGAGTGGGTTTCTTTAGGAGAGGGTTTACTCTTGCCTCCTTGAGACTGTTTGGAAAGTGACCAGAAGTTAGAGAAGTGTTGATGAAATGGGTGAGAAACGGTAGAATATCAGGAGCGATAGTCTGAAGGAGGTTTGAAGGGATAGGGTCCAGAGGACAGGTGGTAGGGCGGGCAGAGGTAATGAGGGTAAGAACCTCACTTGGAGAGAGAGGGGAAAAGGAGGTTAGTGTGTTGGTGGAAGGAGGGTCTGGTGACCCAGCGGTGAGTATAGGTGAGTCAGAAAAAGAAGAGCGAATATCATCAACCTTTTTTTCAAAGTGGTTAACAAAGTCGCTTGACAGAAGTGAGGAGGGGGCAGGATCTTTAGGAGGGTCCAAGAGGGTGGAGAAGATGGAAAATAGTTTTTTAGGATTGGAATAGGAAGATTGGATCTTATCTTGAAAGAAAGTGCTTTTTGCCTGAGAGATCGAAGCAGAGAAAGAGGAGAGGAGGGCCTGATAGGTTAGGAGGTCGTCACGGTGTTTGGATTTCCACCATTTCCGTTCTGCTGCCCTAAGGACGGTTCAATTAGCACGCAGTGCATCATTTAGCCAGGGAGCAGGAGGGGACTGACGAGCCTGCCGAGATGTGAGAGGACAGAGCGAGTCCAGAGTGGATGAGAGAGTAGAGAGGAGAGTTTCTGCAGCAGAGTTTGGAGGCAGGAGTTGGAACGAGTCAGAGGAAGGGAGGGCTGAGAGCACCGACGAGGCAAAGGTAGAGGGGGAGAGGGAGCGAAGGTTACGGCGGACAAGTGCAGGATGAGAAGAGATTAGTTTGTTATGTTTGGAAAGGGATAGAGAGAATGAAATGAAGAAGTGATCGGATGTGTGGAGCGGGTTTACAGAGAGGTTAGAAGTAGCGCAGTTCCTTGAGAATATGAGATCAAGGACATTGCCAGCTTTATGAGTCGGTGGGGACGGAGACAGTGAGAAAGCAAAGGCGGTTAACAGAGATGTTAGTTCGTCTATTTTCTCTGGAAGTTTTTCCTTGTACGATGTGAGGGTCTAAGGATAGAGGGTGTCGTTTTTCTCATACTGATATTCTGAACAATCTGTGCTGTTGTATTTGCTGTAAAGTGTCTCTACTGTAGGCTATTTTTATTTTATGTACAGCACTTTGGCTCGACCAAAAATCGTTTATAAATGTGCTATATAAATAAAACTTGATTTGATTTGAACATCAATATTGCCTTCAACACTCCTTAGCAGTAACAGTTTGTTGCAAAGCCCTTGACATGGATTGTTATCTTCATACAATAAATATAGTTTGCAGTCCTAACAAAATTGTTTAAGTGTTAATGCAGAAGTTAATTCATGACGTAACAACTTGGGGTGGATAATGTCAATGATAATCTTTTATACTGGCTTATAATTATGTGCATTTTCAGGTTTCTTAACACATTTTAGTGAAATATTGAAGTAATAAAATAAAATCATATTGAAGTAATAAAATAAACTCTCTACACCCTTCCTTTTCTTCCTCTTGCTCTACCCCCTTCCTGTTGAAACTCACCTGGGCATCACACAGTTTCAAGAAGTCCACGGAGAGGTAGGCCTTAATGCCATCGATGGCTCCAGGCAGCGTGACTCCGCGGATCAGCAGCACAGTCAAGACCACATAGGGCATCGTGGCTGTGATCCACACAACCTGAAAGGGTCGTACGAGGTACATACACACAGATACACACACATTTGAACAGCAGATTTGCACAGAGATATAAGGACACACAAACACATAGTCAGATTTAAACATGTGCATGCATTCAATATGGAAAACAAGCCTTTTCTTTAATTTGATATTTTCTAATTTGTTCTAGCGTAAAGTGACTCACTGAGAGGAATCAGCGTAGCTTTGTGTTTTTCACATAAAAGAAAATTGGAAAGTGTTTCATTACCCACCTTTCCAGAAGTTTTGACGCCCTTCCAGAGACTGAAGTAGAGCAGAACAATCACTACACCTAGACAGGAAGTCAACTGCCAGCGTGGACGGCCCAGATTATCAATACCATTACTGTCCTGGATGTGGAGCACCCCTCGTCTGAGGAAGGAGAATATGTTGGTAAGAACCACTCTCCAGTCAAAACTCTGCCGGCTTTTGTTTAAGAAATCATTGAAATATTATATATTTTCAATTCACAACCTTTAACCAATTCTTGTTCTAAGACCTACTGCGCTGGTAGAAGCCCTTGCCTGGAGGATAAATGGCCTTTATCGGTCGTTATCAGCAGGATAGATTTGAGCTGGTATGGCTCTGTTGAGCATTATTATTCACAACATGAATTGAGCTATACATTTGGATGTGAATCTGGTAAATCTGATATTCTGCATTTAATTGGCTCAACAATCAATGCTTGGCATTGTTGAAAGAGAGATCTAAAGCCTAAAGCAGAAAGATGCCAGGTGTTCGCACATCTGTTGCTACTAAATTTGTCATTTTCATTAAGTTATGATCATAATAGCCTGCCAAGGCAAGACAACTCCACCTGCATTTAAAGCTAACATATGTCAAAGAATACTTTCAAACTGCATTCTGTAAAGTTGGGTTATACGAGTCACCTGAAGGACGAAACATCTTTGATTCAAATAATTTCAGAGACTGTCTTACAGACAAAAAACGAAAAAGATCAGCCGATGCTCGACCAATGTGTTCAAATTGTCTGCAGGTGGTTCTATGTATATAGCGCACAGCAATTTCAACTAGCATGGATCAAATATCTCAACTGTCACAACAGAACAACCCCCAACTCTTTGGAAAAGGAGACACCTGGTCAGCTTCACAGTGTGGGAGGCTGCATAAGCTAAATGCAGCCAATCTCTACATCCGTTTTCAGGAAATCATACCCATAGAAAATGATGCTTTTCTTTAAGTACTTATAAGAAGATTTGCCAATAACTATTATAGCAATTATTAATACCCATGTTATTTAATTTCCTTAAATTATAACCTACTATAGGAAACAAACATTAAGTAAATCCAACTTACTCAAAGTATTCCTGAGCAGGGGTGGACTTGTAAATGTCGCTGACTGAGCTGTTGTCAGCCCAGTCAGAGCAGTTTGGACTGTTCCAACTGTTGTTGCAGTGGACCCACGGCAGCTCGCTGGTGAACGAGGAGAAGAGATAGAAGAGCGCCCAGGAGATGATGACATTATAGTAGAAACCAACGTATAGGGAAATGAGGATCACCGTGAAGCCTACACCTGTTAGAGAAATAAATGAAAAGGCATACAGTATGTATGAAAAAGAGCTACAAATAGGTGAGGATTTGTTATGCTCTGCCCACATAAGAACATGAGATTTTAAAAGGGGCACCTCACTGTAATCTCTTACATCCCACATGCACATCACTGCGTCAGTCCTTAAAGAGTGGTTTTTGGCTTATAACCCCTCACAAAAAAAGCAACCGCCAGTTTACTTCCGACCAGTGATCTTTTTAGCATGTCACTCTGCATTTCTCTCCAGCTGCTTTTAACAGTATTACACGTATGCCTGGTTATTGTTGTCTAACTTTATATAAATGTATGTGTGTGGTGGCATTCTAGTCACTTTGCATTCTGAGCGCTACTGCTTGTTACAACTTTATTCTCTTCGCCGCACTCGCCATCAACTATTATTGCTCAGATTAATCTCGCCCCAGCCTCCAATGTAAGCCTGACGTATTGGCTTCTTGGTTCTTGACCAGCAGTTTTTTGGTGCCAGATGCAAACCGGTTTTAGGGGCTGAGAGCCGGCCCTGCTGCGGAACCTTTTTGCAATCGGGCACTATGTCCGAACTGGCCTTGGAACCGGTTTGATGGGAATGGGGTACTTGAGACCCTTTGTGGTTGACATACATTGGTAGATAGGGGTTATTCTTCTGATGCATTGGATTTGTTTAGGGATTGCAGTACTGATGGTTGTTGAATTGTTTTCTAGGGAATGCTTGCTGGAGTTTGTCTTGCTGAAGGATCCCTGTTCCAAAAGTGCTGATTCTGTATCTGTAGATTTAAACACACATGAGCTGCTGCTGGCCACGCCCCCTATGGAAGTGTTTGATTAAAAAAACACAATGGTGCTCTAGGAGGAGATTCAGGTGATAAGGTGGGCGGGCGTTACCTTGGTTGGTTAGTGGCTAATGGTTGTCCAACCCAAAAGACAGTTGTGACTTCACAATATGGCCACATCTGATCAGCTCATTTTCTGACAGGTTTTTAAATATTTGGATCAGGAAAAAAAGAGAGATTCTTTATTCCTGAAACTTTCAGAATCTATTCACATACTGGGGCAACATGTTTATTTATAAAATAGCCTGCATGAAAAAGTGGATTTAGCATAATGGGTGACCTTTAAGCATAATTTCAGGCATTCAACAGTGACTTTATCCGAGAAAGATTTCAGCACTGAATTGCATACCAGAAAGCATAGTCTCACGTTTGAGCCTACAAAACATGCCTGCGGTCGTGAAGAAAGACCCTCAACTAAAGGTTTCCTCTTCAAGCCACAATTATCAACACATCTACCCTTCAATACATCTGAAACAATGTCCACTCTTCTAAAGAAGGATTTAATTGTTAACCTTTGCTAACAGCCATGACCACAAGTGTGCCTTATCGATTCCTTTTGTAATGTGGATGTGATATTTGTCAAGGCAGCGATGCCTCTTATTAGCGCCACATGTGGCTGTGCCATCTCTCCGTCTGCCTTTCATGCTAATTTTCTTCAAATGCATTGATTCTGAGAGGAAACCAGCTTGTTGATCAGAGTAATGACTGTCAATATGGGCATGCATGTGTGTGTGTGTATGTGTGTGCACGTGTATCTTTATAATTACTGTTATCCCCTGCTGAGAGACAGTGAAAGAGTGAAGCGTGTGATTAGAACGTCAACCTACACAGTGTGGTCTGCGGCAAAAGGCACATGCTCACACGCTCAGAAACACACTACAGGGACATGACACACAGTACATGTTAAGTACTTTTTTAGCTAATTCCTAGTCATTCATATATATTTAAAAATGGTAGACTTTGTATATATTTTAAATAATATAAAATGATTTCCTTTTCTCTCAAGTTAGGAATCCTTTAAGTACAGTAGGTCTTTGGTCACTGCTAGGTCACACCAGACACATAGTAACATCTGTGGTGCCCCTTTATCTTCAGGTGGCACTTCTGTTTAGTGAAGATTGTTTTACTACAGGCACATGTGTTTTTGAAAAGCTCAAGAATCCGGTTAATATGCAGATGCAGGTAGAGTTTTGGCAGAACTGTTGTTGGTATACAGCGTGTACACTTCTCTGTGTACTATTCGCAATGTCATTTCTGCAGCTGAATACTTTGAATAAAGCTTCAGTTTGTCAGACATCAGATTGCTCTCCAGCTTCCTTGTCTTCCAGTCAATGCTCCAGAAAAGACATCCCATCAGAGTAGACACTGTTTGACAGCATCAGCATCATCCTGTGCAGCAACAGATGGTCAGCTGGTTTTAATGGTATTTGACGTCGTAATGCTGTTGCATCTTTGGGGTGATTGTAAGGTGTAAAATGTTGATTAAGGTCAAACTCTGCAAACAGTACAGAGAGAGAGAATATAAAGTTGAACCAAGAAAGCATTTTCTTTTTACCAATGACTTTGCTTAGAAACGTGACATTTCTTCTCCATTAGATGGCATTGCTCCTGAACGGCTCATTTGCTTATTGATGTGTTGAAAAGTACTCCTGAGAGTCTTATTTGACAGAAGGATTTGGACAATCAGGGTAAGAGCCCAATTTTCATTTGCTTTCCATCTGAGTGCCAGCACAACCTGATGTTCTGGGGAGGATAAACAATGCCTGTCGCCCCACTCAAGGAGAGACAAGCAGACAAAAGAGACTGGCATGTGGACGGACAGGCATGTGGGCAGACAAGTAGACAGAAAACACATGTAGATCTTAAAGGTCTATTATCAAACAGACAGGCATGCGCAAACCACGACAGGCGGATTCGAAATACACGTGAAAGCATTCCTGGGACATCATTTGCATCATCTGAGTACGTATCATTCATACCTTTAAATATGGGACAGATCTTCCAGACGCCTGCTGCTCCTTCTCTGTTATACTGTCCCAGAGCCAGCTCCATGTAGAAGAGAGGCATGCCAGCTATCAACATGAAGAACATGTATGGCACCAGGAACGCACCTGCACACACAGAGACAGGTCAACAACGTAATGTCTAAAAAGGACAATTCAAAATGCTATATTACAGGATAAAATAAACAATTTCCAAGTTTCATGTTAAACCTTTGTAATTTGATAGAACTATCTATAAAATACCAATGATGATTAGATTACATCAGTGATTCTCAAATGGGGGTACGCGGACCCCTATGGGTACGTTGGGGTACTGCAGGGGGTACGTGAGATAAACAAAACAAAATGGTTCGAGGAAAATATTCCTAGAACCACCAAGGGAGTCCTCATATAAACATATAAACATGTCAAATTTGTGTATTGTATTTTATAGTTTTTCATAATATATAATTTTGTTCACTGGTTTGTTAAACATATATTACTTCAATTGAAAAACTCCTTGGAATAATCGGTTTCAATTTTTTTTCGTAGTGTTCTTTTTTTTCATGCATACAGATGAAAATATTCTTAGTTTGTTGTAATTCATGCATGAAGGAGTTAATAAATCACACACTGATGGAACATCACTATATTGTAATTATTTATATAGGCTTTTTCTATCAAAAATGTGCGGGGTCGGTCAGGGGGTACTTGGCTGAGAAAATGTTTCAAAGGGGGTACATTACTGGAAAAAGTTTGAGAAGCACTGGATTACATAATACCGTTACTGTCACAGAGTAGGGATTATGGTGATTATCAACTATATTAAAACAAATATAAAGTTTATGTTTGGCGCACCTTGGTAATGGAGTTATAACGCCAGAATGTCCCTGGTTTGATTCTAACCGGGATGCTTTGTCATTCCCCTTTCAATCTTCTTATCGTCAGATTTCAATAAACATAAACTGCTCCAAATGATAATAAAAAAGGGGTAATTTCCTCAGATTAAACTGTTAAATGTTGCCAGATTACAGGTATGACAACATGCTGGATTTGAGGGACATATGGTGAGCCTTGCCTATGGCCACAGCATCATTTAAAGCTCATAATTAGAGCTCTATGTTAAACAGCTATAATTAGTGCTAGTGATTGTTAGAGCTAATCTATTCTGAGCAGCTGTGGTGGTTTTCCCCCTATTTTGATCTCTGAAAAAGGATCTCAAACAGAACAGACAAGCACATAATCTTTGCTTGCACATGGATTTGCAAGTAGGATCAAATATACAGCATGCGTGATTAAATTCCACCTTCATTTCACCTTCTTCTATTCTTTTTTCTGTACTCCCTGTCTTTTCTAATAACACAAACACCAACAACACTTCAATTTCCTCCTTCCCTACTCTCACAGGAGATGAAGACATTCACTCTCACATTAAACATTCTTAACTCCTTTCCTTACTTCCTTTATCCACCCTCTCTAGGCCAACATGAGCCTTCTCCCCCCAGCCCCCTCCCCCCAGCCTTTTCATCCATCTCACCTCCTCCATTCTTATAGCAGAGGTAGGGGAATCTCCAGACGTTGGCGAGGTCCACGGCAAATCCGATCACAGACAGGAGGAAGTCGATCTTCTTCCCCCAGGTCTCCCTCTCCTCCCCACTGGGGTTGGTCTGAGGAGGAGTCGGAGCCACTAAGGTGGAAGAGGTGAACTGAACCCCATTTTGCTCCTTCACCAGAATCAGCTCCACCTGAAGAGTCATGGAGTTAATAATCATCAGATGAAGACATACTAATTTAATGTCACTTAAGTCTCACCCTCACTTTATTATGCTCTCACTTCGCCCACATGACAGACAGTAATCACTTTCACATCGTCAATTCTTTATGCACGAGCATATTTTGTCTTCTCAACAGTTCATTAATTCCATTTTGGCTCAAGAAAATGTATCTCCTTTGAGTTTTATCCCAACACTGTTTTTAGGACTGCAGTCAGACAGACTAAATAAGAGAGGAATGCACTTAATTAAGAAGCTTGCCCCCATACTGTTTCAATTAGGTTTTCTTAATCAGACTGAATTGCAGGCCATTAATCCACTAATATATGCGTGAGGTCCGTACAAACCTCTTTGGGGCCCATGGTGTTTGAGGCAGGCTTTTCTGGGGCCACAACCGAAGACATCAGGCCGACAGTGCTGGTGGTCACTGAGGAGGAAGGAAGGTAGCTGTGGCTGAAGAAACAGAAAAAGGTGGAACTTTAATATTCCCTATATAAATGAATATATCAGATATACAATAAGTGAGACATTCAGCATACAAAAAATGTAAACATGTGATTGTTCTTCCAAAATGTAAAAATGTTAAATAGTCATTAATTTTATGATTTCAAGTCGTTACATAAAATTCAGAAAGATCAAGAGGAGAGTGGAGAAAGCACCGAGAGTGGAATCCCCCTAAGGGGAGCAGGAGGGGAAGGGGAGCGTCTCCAGCAGGCCATTACAGCAGGCTCATTTTATTTCACACTTGTTGATCGCCATTTTGATCACAGTTTCGCACAATTGGCCCAGTGTCCACTAACCCCATCTAACCACGACATGCTGTCCGCCAGATCCTGTCCAGATTTCCTTTCAGTACTTTTCACTAAAAGGATCTTTAGGAGAAAAAAGACCAGTTGAAGGCCCCGTTTATATTTTAAATATTAGAAAGTGATGTAAAAAAAAATGCTTCAAATGTGTACAATATAAAAAGTGCCTTTTTTTGCTTTTTCATTTGAAAACTTGTGCTCAAAATGTGGTAAATCAAATAATTAATTGTCTACATTTTTGTTACAAAAAAACAGCAGACTCTCAAAACTGATAACAGATAACATCAAAAGTTATAGAAAAATATAAGATATTTAAAGATAACAATAATATTATGGTTAAAAAAAACAATTTTCAAGGATGCAAAAAAAGACCTACCTTTGAAATTTGACAGGTAAACACTCCTCCGTACGTCAGTTTGGACAGTTTAATTCCAGACGTGCTGATGTTCCTCTGTGCGCTGCAAACTGATGCTGACCACATTTAAGTGGACCGCCCTTGATGAGTTAGACTTGGACCAAGATTAAGGCAAAATGTTTTGAAGAAATAAAGAGAGTAAGAGAGTCACAGTAAGACAAGAGATGAGGATAAAGCCCTCCCACCCTCTGTGGATCCAGTGACAGACACACAGAATCCAGAGTACCCTGTGGTCTGGTATGGAGATCTGTCTGCGATACCACTCTTGTATGAGAATCAATCAAACACCCCCCCCCCCCCCCCATGACCGTCACTCTCCTCCCTCCCTCCTTCGTCTGTTCCTCCTCCTCTCTCTCCAATCATTGCATTTCTTTTTACCTGATTTAGGTATTTTGCTGGATTACTTTTCTTTGTATGAATCTATAGAGGGAAAAATAAAAGCAAGAATTAAAAGACATTCTTTGGATGTGTGATATTTTTTTTATGTTCTGTCTTTCACTACTGTCGAAACAGACCGAGATGCTATTAGGGTAAATTGTGGTTAATGTTATCACATCATGGATCTTTCTTAGCCAGAGGATTTCACTGCTGTGAAAGAAGCTTAAAGTGTTTATCTTTTCTTCATTGTGGATTCATAATAACAAAAACATGTTCACAGCATGATATAATTCAAACATTTACCAGATGTTTTTTGTATATAAATATTCCTGTAAATAAAATGCTTTAATTAAGGTTGAAATAATTATAACGAGCATTTCTGTGTGTGTACAGTATGTGTACAGTATACACATTGTCTATCATCATCATAAATAAAAAAATGATCCCTAACGCAAAAACTACATTTTAAGAAAAATCAGCACCAGGTCCTAGAGTCGACAATGACATGTGAATGAATGGGATTCAAATGTACAAAAAATATTGATTATAATCTTTAATTATTTTATTGATTCAAATGGATATCTTAATTCTGCATCAATTCCTCAATTGTTCTAGGGTGTTCTTTGTGATGGTGAGGATTTAATCCGTAGCAGCTTTCAAAGCAAAATTGATTTTTTTTCATTGTAAATAATTGCTTGGATTTGGTTGGGAGTGTGCAACACAGCCCAACAAGTGTTTTAAGTTTCGGATTCATTTACTGCTAAATCCTGATTGGTTCTTGGAATTAAGTGACAACAACTTTACAATACTTAGCCCCGCCCACATCAAACCTTTAAGCAGAGCACAGACATGATATTGTCACTACCCGATCCGTCCCCCTGCACGATCGGTACTGCGCATGTGCGAGATGGTGCGCCATATTGGACAACTCCGGACGGCAACCCAAGATGGACACTTGACACAGTGGCTTTTAGCAAAGCTCAAAAAGAAAACTCGAGAGAGATGAGTTATTTTTATTACAACGTGACTTCGCTATTATTTAACAACTCTTTTTATTGGGTTATTTTATTTGGGGTTAAGTACATTGTCAGAATAAGTGAGGACTGAATTTAACTTCTGTTAGACAGCCATATGCCATAAATGTTTGCATACATTCACAGTAAATATGTATTCAGTATGATAGCTGTCTAACAGAAGTTAAATCAATTTCTCACTTATTCTGACAATGTACTTAACCCCAAATAAAAGAACCCAATAAAAAGAGTTGTTAAATAATAGTATTTGAAATTACGGGCCAAAAGTTGTACAAACTATTAAAAGTAAGCAGAGGACACCAAACCAACTGAGACCCTCTGTCGGCCGCATCTACGCACTGTACAACACACACCTACACACTGTACCACACACACCTACTGCTCCTAAAACATAATCAGGCTACAGCCGTTGTGTATTTTATTATGTGAAGCACTAAATGGTCTTAGAAAAATATCGACTCTTTGTTTGAAGATATCTACTAAACTACAGCATACAAATACAGAAAGTAATGTAGGCCTGTTATACTGAGTGATATATATTTTACACACTGCTCTGCTTTCTGCACGGACCTCACAGCTGTTCTCACTGTAAACATCGCGTTGCGATGAAAGCAGTTACTAATATAATATCCAAGGGATGCATGCAGAGCTGTCATTGGCTGAGATAAGTCCGGCCGTGCGTTCCCGGAAATGCATCCGTGGAGGAGCCGTGGAGGATGCATTAGTGTCTCCTCGGTTAGAGCTCCTCCTCGATGCTCGGTCCTCGAAGTGCATTTAGAGAAATGAGATGTCCTTCAACATGGCGCGCTGAAATTCATTTCCGGGTCACTACCGGAGGACCGAGGAGTCGAGGAGGGGACATTTGAGTATTGAGAAACCTCTTGAGAGGGTGAGGAAGATAGTCACAGAAAACAGAACAAGAATCGACAACTCTACCCTCTGCTCACTCCTTTCCTGTAAAATACAAGTCCAGCCCACACATATGCTCCATCAAGGATGGTGCTGGTGCTACAGGCCACAAGGCCTAATTGGTGCAGTTAGTCACTTCTTTAATGTTTGTTCTTTCTGATGTAAAGTCAAGGTTGTAAGTGTTTGCAATGAAGTTGTGGGGCGCTGAACTGTTCTTTTAATTCTTTTGATTTATGATAGTAATTACTTGTCTTTCAAATTTGAAGGAGGGTGAGCAAGCATCTTGAGGAACATTCATCATTAACTCCTCCAAAAAATATAGTTTATTTAATAATAACACTGAATATGTGAATAATAACAGTGATTGACAGCTGATAGGAATAATATCATTGTTAATATTATCATATTCATACAGACAAACATCGATGAGACAGTTAATTAATGTACTTATTGCAGCAGTCTGCATATATTTGGTACCCCTGCTGGTCTAAGAGTGAGACAAACTCATTCAGTTATTGTTCAGTTAAAATTCATTAAATTATGTCTGCCACCTTATATATTTATATTTAAGGCTTTACTGATGTGCCACAATAATGTCACCTAATGTTATTGAGTTAAAAATATCAATATTGTGGCTTTCCAAGTTAACATTGATTGATATGACTGCGATTAAATCAGCATATACTTCTGCCAGGGGATGCCACCCCTGAAATTCTCCTGCCACCCTCTTGCCACCCCATGAATATTTTTTCTAGATCCGCCCCTGCCTACCGCCTTGTCAATAGGCAGAAAATCTCATTACCTGTAATGTCCGACAGGTCTAAACATAATTATCCCTGACACTCAGACCTCTCCCATTTCAAACCCAACCAAAACAGGGACAGCGTTTTAAATAACCCAATCAGCCCGCTCCCCACGGACAGATTTATGGCTGTGTGTCCACAATGACAGCTTGTTGTTTGCAAGCCACTTTCAGTGATCAATCGGCCACTAATCCCTCCCACCAACACCACAGTCGCACCAACAAACCCTGAAAGTGCAATCATCCATCAAGCCTTGGGCCTCATATCAGAAATTGTTGGGTCGATGTAGGCCGCGCTCGATGTATGAGGTTTCCGATGGAGCTCGGACAAACGATGAGGTGAACATAATCGAGTGTCTTGTTTTCATAAAGGCAACAGCTGAGACCCAGAGAGGGTGGGGGGAGAGTAGAGGGGGTGCAGGAGGTGAGGCAGAGGAGATGGAAGAGGGTGGTGGTAAAAATGAAAGTACATTTTGAATTGTGCACATCCTGGGCCTTTCAGAAACACTTTTCTTCAGAAAAAAGCAAGTAGTGGCCTAATTGCCTGCAACAGTATAGTCACAATGCCTTTGAAATCTCTGTTCCATTCTAACAAGTTAATTGGTAAATGGACAGCATTTATATAGCGCTTTATCCACTCTTTACGACCGCTCAAAGAGCTTTACATTCAAGTCATCATTCACCCATTTACACCCCATTCATACAGAGCATGTCCTACTTTTGGTCAAGGAATCTAACATTTACAAACATTCACACACTATTGGCCATCGGGAGCAAGGACACATCAACATGTTGACTGCAGGTGGCTAAATGTCATATCTGGATCTTAGGCCGGAAATACTTTGCAAAGCATGAAGAACCAAAATCTTTCACCCGTCCTTATAGTTTATCTGAGCATTGTCTGCTTCCTGCAGGAACTTTCTAAAGGAATAAAAGACAAAACGAGGAATGAGGGCACATTTTTTGTCTATTGTGTGATGGATGATTTTGGACAATTAGAGTCCAAGATGTTACCCCCCGGCCCCAAAAAGAAAAAGGCAACAAATGTTACCTGCTGAGCAAAGCAGTGGACCGGCAGCCTTGAATGATGCATAACAAGAGCTGCAAAAGAGGAAGTAGTTAATAAAGAAGAAAACATGTCAGTAGTTAATAAGAAAAACACCACAATCACTTTAAAGTTACAAGTTTGAGCAGCCAAGCCCCTGTTACATACAAAGCAATGTAAGCGATACTTAGTTTCTGGTAACAATTTATAGGATTATAAAAGTTTTTATTTAACTGAAAACGACAAATATTAAAAAAGTAAGTAGTAAGTAATTGCTCGGCGCTTAAGGAAATGTCAGGTGACAATCGAGGTGATGATCAATCAACATTTGACATGATAGGTATACTACAGAAAAACTCAGGGCAGTCTCTAGAGACCATGAATGTCTACACAACCTGTCATGGAAATCCTTTCAGTCGGTGGAGTAGTGGACCAACCAACAGCCAGACAAACCAGGCCTCTGTACTACTAGAAAGTTCAAAATAGCGAGGCATTCAATCAGTCAAAACTGCAGTAAAAAAGAGACAGGGATGTAACACAAATTGAAGACAACCAGGAGAGCAAACTAAATAATGTCATCTATATAACATGCTTCATTGGTAGTTTAAATCCTTCGATAGCCGTGATAGAAAAACCCAATGACACACATTGCACATCCTTTGCTGCCACGGAGATATATCAACATGTAAATCAATTTTTCTGCAAACACAGATCTAATGAAAAAGGGCTTTGATGATGTCAAACTCAACTTGCTTATTAAGATCTGCATTATATATATATATATCAGACATTCATTTAAAGATGTACTGACGATCAGGTTCAACAATATTGATGATATGGATTCAAGGGGCCAGGGAAATGCCAATACCACTTGCATTACATCTCTTGACATAGGAATTATGTGCAACAGTTATTCACACGAGTTATATGAAAGACTTTAACACACCTGATGCAACTGCACTCCAGACTCAACACCGCACTGCCACCATGTTACCTCAAGAGGGAGACATTTGTACAATAAGCAAGATAGTGGAAAACAGAAGAAAAAATCAGCTGCATTTCAACTTTGACATAATGTAGAACCTTTTTCAATATGCAAGATGGAATCACTTTCCTTTATTAATCATACTTCAAATCCCTTTATGCAACCAAACACACACACACACACCATCAATTACCATCGTGACAGAAACAACCACGTGTTAACATTTCATTTGTTTATTCAATCCAAGAGTCACATTAACAAGTTATATCATAGCAGTCCTGAACAGACAAATTCAAAGTAGCTTGCAGTAATGACTCTTCATCATCAAAATGCATTAATAAAATAAAACCTGTTGAGTATAGAAAAAAGACAGGAAGTAAAGCTACAGAGAAAACAGAGAGTTCAGTTTCTTGGTCCACGGACATAAGCCATCATAAAAACACTATCGCTCTGTCAAGAGTACACAAGTCTTTCGTCTTAGGCTCTCTGCTGGACAAACTGTGGGAAGCAGGCAGCAGTAGCATAAATACAAGTTTATCTCTCGCAGGTTTACATTTGATCAGATTGATAGCAAGTACAAAAATTAGACTCACCTCTACAGAGTTATTTGACATAAAGGGAAAGTGTGAAAAACAAATGGACCCGCTATATTCTTACAGCCCCGATGCCAAATTGTACTGAAGTATTGAATATATATAAATGCACATATTTGACTTGTAAAATATATGATTCTTTAGAACTTCACATTGACATTGTGTTACAAAAAACTAACGAACATAACTGGGTTACAGTGGCTCAGTACATTTCATTCTGGGTCAATGCTTTGTTCTCCACCTATGTAAACAAACAGTATGGGTTCCATTATACATACATAGTGAATTGTATAATTAACCACCTGCTGTAAAATCACATCACTTGGGAGTACATTTAATATTTAATCATTCCACGGTGCAGTTTTTAGTCATTCCAATCGTTTCCAAGTCCTACGCGTTTACAAAATTGTTTCAAGCTTATACAAATTCCAAAATTCAAACATGTTAAGATGTTTACACAAACCAAGCTCTCACATAGAGTAACGTAGGACAGCTTTCTGTAATGTGTGATCTCTAATTTCTTCTGCGCTTTCATTATCGCAGCAGATATTTGAATGCAAAAACGTTTTTATATTAACAAAATAGAGCTACAATACTGTAACTTACAAACTTAACATGCTTTACCAAAAAAAAGTAAGAAAATAATCTAAAGTGCAAGCACAAATACGTACAAGTTTAAAAAGGTGATAGAAGTAAAAGATTGTTGTTTAACATATATATATATATGCGTACAGTCTGTGTGTTTGTGCGATGCGGCCCGTCATGTGGTGGCAGACATCACCTCGAGGCCCGACACACTTAAACAATGCCCTTTTCAACCTGCATGCCTTAAACATAAAAAAAAAGTCAATGGTGAAAGAAGGTTCAAACTGGATAAAAAGTTTAAATTTGAAAACCATGACTTTTTGGGAATATGTCCACTGGAGATCAGCGCTTTGGATAGCTTCTGATTGTGACAAGATTGTCTATACATTCTCTTTTTTAGCATAAAAACTCTATAGATTCAAGGCTATCGGTTTCATTAAGAAATCTGCATTGTTGTTTCTAAGCAGTCAACTTAGCGATAATCAGCAGTAATAATATAACAACAATAAACCTTTACACTGTGTAGGAGGTGTACGACACAAAACATTTGCAGTATTATACAAAGGAAAATGATAATGTAGCTCATTTGTCATCTGCAAAAGAGAGAAGATCACAGATCTTTGTCATGGCAGTGGAAATAAAAATCATTCATATACGTATTTCAAAAATTCACAAAATGTCCTGCATTTGGAATATTCTAAATGCATATCAGAACTCTTTAGAAGCATATCTTTTGAGAAGATTTAAGAGATGTGAACTATTGCTTCACCGAAAGCCATAATGAGAGTACATGTACAGTATGCATGGTCATGAATGGGATGGGAACGTGAAGCTCACCCACACAAACGTATACAATTCAAAGTTGTTCATTCTGAAGTGATATCAATAAATACAAACTCAATGGACTGAAACCATGAATGCACAGATCCAAAGTATAACCGGCTACAAACAGAGTCTCTTGTGTTTCATTCATCTGCTCAGGAGAGGTATTCCCTTTAACATTTAGTCGTGCTATAAAATAACATGATGTATAGCACTGTACATTTTGAAAGGCGTTGTAGTATAATATCGTTTCACGTTTGCAGAAATACGAGACATAAATAAGGTGATTGAAATGAGCATCATTATGTGTGGCTTTCTGGCCAATAAATCCAAAAATTGATTGTAATTTTAGATTCTTGATTTCAAAATCAAACAAAGATACTTTATGGTAAATTCTGGACACATTGCAAAACGCCAGAATAAAATACTTCGCACTGAAGTGAAACTGTGTGCTAAAATATGTTAAAGAACACTAATGACTAAAGAAGAGTGATTTGAGATTACATTTGTAATCCTATATAGTCATAATAAAACATAGGCCAACCCAGCCTTTGATTATTAACGCTGCAGGCTGCATGTTAGTGCACTAAGAGGTAATATCACATTGTGTGCCAATTAGATCATGATAACAAAAACACAAAAAACCAGGCCAACATATTACCATAGGTGGATATTTTCCAATTCTCAACTGGTCCCTTGAATGTGGCTAGATGCAAAGGTGCTTGGGTATCTTTTGAAAAACAAGCAACTTAAGGCCCATTGTTTGAATATTCCATGAACACATGAGAAGTAGACGTTTCAGAGATACTGAGGATATGCTGTGAAAATGGTAGGAATGACTACAAATATAGCAGTGTAAGACAGAAAGGGAAGTACTATGACCTTGCCTTTAGAATACCCAACAAAGCCACCTAACTAACTGTGCTTTCAATGGCCACACATTGTGAGCCCCCTCCCCTCCTTGCAGCCATTACACCACTGACAGAAAAGGACCGTACAGACATGACGGGTGACATTAAATCACCCAATGCATTTTTGGTCCACGTTGTGTGATTTCAACAATCAAAAAAAAAAAGACACTTCAATTCGCCAACCTGAAAGAAATGTGTGAAGATAATGTGACTGAGGAGTAACAGATGAGTACTGAAAATAAAGACATGCACTTCACCCAGTGAGCGTCAAAAATGATGACATCATACAAGTTACATTTTTGTCACTGAACCCTGAGCTAAATCAAATGTATCACTGTATATGTAAGAGGCTCATAGCAATTATGACCATCCACTCACAGAGACCCGGGTTAACCTCAAATGTGGCTACTGTAGCTACAATTGTCACCAGTACCCTTAGGACTCCCTTCTTCAGATGAATAATCCTCAATACTGCTCAAATAACATGAGCCCATGCACTCTGCACTTCAGTTCAAAAGGCAGCTACCATTAAAGAGAGGGAACCGATACAAGTTACAGGTCAAATAATCCAACACTGATTTTTACTAAATATTTGTTAACTTCCCTGCCCGGGGCTTGTGTTTTTTCTCGCTTCCATCATGTTGAACACATGCACAGATAGCACTATGTTGAAGGAAAAAACATTGGCCCCAGGATTTTTTTATAAGTGCTTGCCCTACAAGTATTCAAGCCTCTGACAGCCATTGTTTGGCATTTTGACGATCCTTTCTATGAAAAAAAAAAGGAATTTATAACAAAATAAACTGGTTACCAGAATGAAGATAACCAAAATCATGGACACAATACTAATACAAAAGGGTAAGGTAAACTTCTTCATTTTTGTAGTTGTGGTTACTAAAATGATTTGATACTTGTCAAACATTTTAATAACCAACAAGTACATAGCTACCCTCTGCTCCCCCACTACACAACACCCTCTCACCAGGAGAGGTGTTTGTTTTTCTCCCACTTTTTAAACCCTTTTAGTTGTGTTTCTTGAAAAGTCCATCTATTGTGCCGTCATGGTCTTTGGGGCTGAAGTCAGGGCAGATACCGTTAGCTGTTTTTTTGTTGGCAGTGCCTCGCAGCTTCCGGGAAGACAGGCTGGACTCTGTGTGGTGAACGTGGCAGGAGCCGCTGCTGAGGCCTGCGTTCTCTGCGTACAGGTACTCCTCTGAAATGTCTGGGTGCTGCTCCACAAAGCATCTGAACTTATCTGTAGAAAGGCAAGGCAAGTTTATTTATATAGCACCTTTCAACATAAGGCAATTCAAAGTGCTTTACAAAAACGAAAGACATTAAGAAAATGGCATTTAAAAACAGTCATTAAAAAGAAAATATAATAAAATAAACATTAAAAGAAAAAATTACATGAATAAAAGTTACAGTGCAGTTTAAGATATGAATAGTTCAATTAAAAGCAGCGGCAAAAAGAAAAGTCTTCAGCCTGGATTTAAAAGTAGTAAGAGTTGCAGCGGACCTGCAGGTTTCTGGGAGTTTGTTCCAGATATTTGGAGCATAATAACTGAACGCTGTGAAAGACCACAGGAGGGCGCCAGAGGCAAAGAAAGCATGAGACTGAGGCCTAAAGAAATGCCCAGAGACAGACTGACATGGTTGTGAATCTACTGCTCCTCATGAACAAAAGCTAAATTAATAAAGATGACCTTATTGACTTAATTGTATCAAATCTCTTACCAAATGTGATCTTCCCTGTGTCTTCGGGATCGATGGCAGTGAAGAGACGCGACACGCTGAGGTGCGTCACTCCTAAAGCCGTTTTCAGGATAACTGCCAGCTCCATCTCTGTGATGGCACCGTCCTCCTCTGCCTCAAACATCTGCACAACACACAATGGGGAGAAGCACAGGTGTTATCTCTTGTTATCAGCACTCTGACTGGTTGTCAGATAAGGAGCCAGAGAAATTGCTCTTTAAGTGGTTTCCCTTTTTATAAATCATAAATCTTTATTCTCAATACTACTCAAATTGTTTGGTTATCAACCGATTGGTTGTTATGATAATGCACATTAAATCTGATGTAATGAAATACACATCTGAGCATGAACAATGAGAAACCTATGTTTAAACATGTGTCAGTATGCTAGAACTGCTTTATTAGAACCTACAGTTAGCGTCATTTTAACACAGCACATGTCTCATTGAGATCCTAAGCAGGCACAGGGAACTCTTTTTCTGTCTGATGGTTAGATAAGCGTAAAGCTTGAAAACAGAACATACCTTGAAGGCCAATTTCATCGTTTCCAGAGTTTTGGCAGGTCTGCATATGACAGATAAGGCTATCACATATTCTCTGATATCCATGCAGTTATCTTCATGCTGGAACAACGAGAGAAAAACAACGCTTTACGAAAGATGAAGACAGAGGATGTGAGCAAGGCTACTCATTTATTTATTTCACAGAAATAGCTGCGGGTGATTGTTGATTAGGTCGTGAACACATCACTGCAATAAAAAACATGATTGTTTGTTTGGGTTCTATACTGCAAATGTATCCCCGAATGAAAAGCAAGGGGCTGTGATTAGTTTCAAATATGCATCTGGTATTCAATGCAGCCTCCAGTCTTTACAGTGTTTTTATAGAAGCACTTAGTCAACTGCCTGCTTGGAGTTTATTCATGCACTAAACTGAAGCAGAAAATGCTTACTGCACATGTATCACAACTCCTGTCATTTAGTGTAGCTATATTGCAGTGCTTTATCCATTGAAAGCGAGTATTACGTAATATGAGAGTTATCCTTTAGAGCAGTGGTTCTCAACTGGTCGGGCCTCGGGACCCACTTTTTACTTGGTCAATACATCGCGACCCAACATTTTGAAGCACTCAAATCTATTCGACAAAAAAACGTGCTGTAATAAATACGCTTTTCAGCATACAATATTGATAAAAGTGAAGTACAGTGCATATATCCCTTATATCCCTTCACAGAACTAAAGTATGCTTTTAAAAAAGGTTTAATGAAATGATGGAATCAAAGCTGAACTATATAAAAAGGCACGCATGCTGAAAACCCAACCCCAGAAGGGGGGTCTGGGGGGATTCTCCCCCAGGAGATTTTTAGAAATACTAACATAAACTATGCATTCTGGTACACTGGGAAGAAAATAAATTAATCTATTACTAGCTACCCGACATGTTAATAATATTTATGCCATTGTTTGTTTTTCTCTTTGTTCTGACATCTTGCTGCGAGAAGAGTAAAGAGGAGATAGTCTGTGTGACTTACTTTAAATTGTGGGTAAGGGTAGATATCTCCCATTGTTCTGTGACCTGTCAATCATCAACTCGGGGGTCATATTTGATTATGTGTTCTTTTTTATCTGAAATTGTACCCATGGATGTATAAAGAAGAGTTCTACCGCAAAGTTATTCTCCGTGGGCACTTCCGGCAACAATCTTGATTCTGATTGGCCAGAAGACTCGAAAAAACATCAGCAAAGATATTTTATTGAGAAGATGATCACTACGTGACAGAAGTTTTCAAAGCCGTTTATGGTCTCCGGTACTTCCAGTCCAACGCCGACTGCATGCACAGCGTTAGAAAATTGGGCCTTCAAAATAAAAGTTTGACTTTTCCCCCCCAAAAAAAAATGTCTTCACTCACACATCCGCGACCCACTGCAAACGGGTCCGCGACCCACTGCAAACGGGTCCGCGACCCACTTTTGGGTCGCGACCCACCAGTTGAGAACCACTGCTTTAGAGCTGTCATGGTTGTGAGTGAAGCAGTTCCAGTCTTTACCTCGTCAAAAAGAGAGAACATGTCTCGGAGCATCTCTGAAACTGGCACGTCGAGGAACTGAGCAAAGTCGTCCAAGTCCAGCTTCTGACCTTCCAGCTTCCTGGCTCTGTTCACATAATCCTGCAGAACCTTCTCAGTGTTCCGGGGTTTTAGCCTGGGGCAGCAAGGAGGGATACATTTCCAGTCATTAATAACTGGGCCATAGAAAACACACAATCATAAAGACCATATTATTTCTACCTTTGTTGGACCGCATTCAATTAAGATTCTGCCGTATTGCTGCCAAATAATGAAAATGTTCTGTCCTTTTTCTCTTATCTGCACTAATCTTAGTCCTTGTCACTGCCAAATATTAGACTCCATCATAAGACTTAGTACTGCCAGTTTCTCCTTTCACCTCCCAGAGAGGAGTTGCACCAATAAGCCAAGCCATGTGTGGACTGGACACTATCCCCCTCCAGATCACACACTGTGCAGGCACAAGACCAACCAATGGAAGTCAGCAGCACAGCCACAAGAACACAATCCCATACTCCACCACCTGTGCACAAGACCAGTTTGATTCGCTGGAAAGCAAACCACTGCCAGATATTGAATCCGGATCCCTGCAGTGTTTGGTGAGTTCTTTGCCCTTGTTTCACCCTTTTGCCCCTGGCTTGGTTCTCTTTGATGGGAGGATTACATTGGAATGGTTGAGAGACTCACCCCAGTCTCCTGGCAAGCTTGGAAAACTCCAGCAGACAGGTGTCCACTGGCAGTCTCAGCTGGCCTTCTGCCATGGCCAGCTGGCAGTCTTCAAATGAGTAGTCTGTGATGGGAACCCCCAGGGCTCTGAGCAAGGCGACAAGGAGACAGTGATCAGTATGTACAAATCAATACGAACTCTGGTGAAGACTCATAAAGGATAACTTAGTGACTGATATGGCAACTTTGATGATTGGAACTATGTGTTTAGTTTTTCTGCAGGACTTTTGTTTCCCATCCCCAGCTTCAAGAAGTGAAGCACAGAGTGTGGGAGAGAATGATAACACAGGTAAACTGTGAGCACTGCATACGATGGTTTGAATGAAGAGATATGCCGGGTAGTACAGAACATAAACAATACTGCAGGAGTTGTTATACTCAATGCAGGAGAGGTATTCAAGGTAGACAAAGTGTCAATACTCAGGAATATCAGGGATGCAAAATGTAAATAGAAGGTTTCAATTTAACATTTTATTTTCACATTTTCACAAAGTGATTGACCTGTGTTAAACTCTCGCCAATCCTTCTCCTTGGTCGAATTACAATAATGTTGTTAACCTAAAAGCAAACACAGGCACTTCCTTGTTTGTTACATTGCTCTTTGTCCCTATTAGACAATACAAAGGTATATTGTATTTGTTGTTTATACATTTAAAAAATAACTGTGGAGAGTTATCACCTATCCCCTCAACCTTTCCCTTTGTACATTCAAAAGGAGCGTCTGCCACATATGATATGAACAATACATGTAACTTACTTTGCCAAGACACGTCTCACGTTGATAGCATAGAGAGCAGGGTTCTTTTTCTCCTCCTCTGACGGTGTGTAAATGGGAAGGAACTGCAGAGAGACAGAGAGAAGAAATGAACTTCCTTTCACATAGAATACGTTGAAATACTACAAGTGCAGGGATTATCATGAATTAATAGGGCAAGATGTACATGCAGTATGGGGAGCTTACCTCGACCACAAACCTGTTGTGCAACTGGCAGAGTGTCAGCCACAAGATTTCAAACCTGTGAAGATAAAAGGACACTTTCAAAAACAGTAAACAAATGCAGTAACAAAGACATGTGATTGGTGTCCATGTCCATGTCCATGGCAAAAAGGGTCCGACAAATAATTTACGGTGCGTTCAAAAGACAACACTTTTTTTCTCAACACTTTTTCTAAATTGTTCACATTGTTAAATCATTACTTTTCAAAACCAAAAAGCCAGTGTTTGGACAGACTATTTTTTTTTTAAAGTACGCTTGTCAAAGCTTAGGGAAATGCATACAAGCTCAACTTTGGTATGAATATATATATGTATATGTAAATGTAGTATTACTCTTAAACTTTCTATGACAGGTTTGAAATGAAATGATAGTCTGACTGCATAATGTTAGAGTTTGTGTGTGTCTTTCAGAGATTTATTCCAATAATGTATAGCTGTGCTTCTCCGAGCCGGGCACACAGCCAGATGCATTCACAGAGCCAGCATAATGATGGAAACCACACCGAAACGTGATACAGACACACTATTCTACAGACATATATTCTGAGGATGCGACAGGGACAGATAACAAGGGCAGTGTTTCTCCTCCAGCCAGAACTAATCTGCTTCCAGTCTATTTGAGATCTCACTGAGGAGATTCTGGTTCAGACCACAATGTTCAGTTCAAAAATAGTATCCTGCACTTGAGTTGTAGAATGACAACCTTGACGAACCTTCCAATTATGTTCATAAGAAAAACTATAACGCTAATCTTTTTCAGAGACACTGTCAAATTACTTTATTCAATATGTATTTTTTTTTAGGTCGGAATAATTATCTTTCTGTACAGTGTAACCCTAACCCATATGTTGGAGGATTTATATAACTGTATCATCATCATCATCATCATCATCATCATCATCATCATCAAGTCTTATTATCATTTATTTTATTATATATTTATGATGCATTTAAAAAGAGTTAAAAAACACAGTGCATTGTACATTTTAACAGTAAGCAAATATACCGAAGCACACTTTATATGAAATAAGGAATTGTGTACTTACGCTCCAGGCCCTTGCCACGTCCATGTGATCGAGTCCTGTAAAGAACATGAAGTGTAAACATCAGTTGGAAGTAAATATTCATTTTAATATTTCAAGAATGCTTTTCTTATTAACTGTTTGTTTCTTCCCGTAGCTGTTCCTGCTAAGAAACAGTTCATGCTCATTTGCCCACCAAAAACCAGATTAAGCGTAATGAGGTTAAGGCAGGAAATCACCACGCTTACAAATCTGGAGATCGTTGAACACATGAAGGAGATACAGAGGGTTGGCACCGATTCCTTCCTGGATTTCAAAGACCAAACTAAGGCGATACGCAGGGCTGGCAGCATGTCCTTTACCCCCGCTCCTCAACGACGCCCACCAAAATCACCGCAGAGACACGCACCATCTCCCCCGTCTTCATCACAGCGCCTACGTCAACCACCTCCCCCCCTGGCAGCATGTCCTTTACCCCCGCACCATCTCCCCCGTCTCCTGATAAGGATGTGTGTGTACAAAACGCAACAAACTCTTACTGTTATGTGATGGGTCCAGGCTCAAGGGCGTATGGCACTCTCAACTCTTTCCAGGACATGTCGGGGCCCTGCCTGCCTATAGCTTTGCCGATATCTGTGTTGATAGGTAATAGATTAAGAGCGGTGAATCATTTTAGAAACAGGAAGCGCTCAAACGTTTGTGTGAGTGTATCTAATTTAGCAGTGATTCCATGTCAGCCACAGCTTGTTACAAAAAACATGACTGATAGTGTGTTTAACAAACTTAAACTAGCTTTATTAAATGTCAGGTCTTTGGCAGGAAAAACATTTTTAATCAATGATTTTATCACTGAGCACAATCTCGATTTTATGTTTTTAACAGAAACTTGGATTGAACAAAATAACAGTGCAGCTGTTCTTATCGAATCAACCCCTCCCAACTTTAGTTTTATGAGTCAGGAAAGAATGCATAAGAAAGGGGGTGGAGTTGCTATTCTGTTCAATGATTCCCTTCAATGCAGGAAGACATCGTATGGAAACTTTGATTCTTTTGAATATGTGGCCCTTCAGCTGAAATGCTCCTCTCGAGCTCTGTTCCTAAATATCTATAGACCACCCAAATACTGTGCAAGCTTTTTTGATGACTTTACTGAACTGCTGTCTATAGTGTGTATTGACTTTGACCGTCTAGTCATTGTTGGTGATTTTAACATCCATGTTGACAACCCCCAGGACAGAGGGGCGAAAGAACTGTTTTGTGTTCTTGATAGCTATGGACTGACTCAGCATGTGACGGAGCCCACGCACAATAAGGGGCACACTCTGGACTTAATTATCTCAAAGGGTCTGAATATCTCTAAGGTTGTGGTGACTGATGTTGCACTCTCTGAACATTCCTGTGTTTTCTTTGAGAGCTCTATTTCTGTTCACAAAAATGTTCAAAAAGAGGTAACCACAAAGCGATATTTAACTGAAAATACTAGGGAAATGTTTACTCAGAATTGTTCTTCCACACTTGCCCCTGCTACATACATAACATCTCAGTAAATGAGCTAGTAGATCATTTTAATTAAAAAATTAAAAATGTTATAGATGCCATTGCTCCAACTAAGGTAAAGGAAGTGTCTGGCAAGAAAATATCTCCTTGCAGAAAGGCCATGAGCGTGAAAACAGAAAAAAGAGAATGTCGAAAAGCTGAACGCAGGTGGCGAAAAACAAATCTCCAGGTTCACTTTGAAATCTATAAAGAGAGACTTGGCCTTTATAATTTGGAATTGAAAAACGCACGACAATCGTTCTTCTCTGACATCATCACCAAAAACAAAAACAACGCATGTGCCTTGTTTGCTACCGTCGACAGACTAACTAACCCCCCAGTGTCAGTAGCCTCTGAATTTCTATCCACCAGGGCGTGCAATGATTTTGCCTCCTTCTTCACTGACAAAATTCAGAAAATCAGACAAGCAGTCAGTGCCTCTGCATCAGGAACAGCAAATGTGTTGTCTCTGTGTCCACCTAATAACAATTCAAGCACCATGACACAATTCCATCAGATTAATGATAAAAACCTAGAGGACATTATACAACTTCTGAAATCCTCCTCCTGCTGCCTTGATATTATTCCAACAGGATTTTTCAAAGATGTTTTGCCTTGCATGGCCTCAGATCTACTTCATTTAGTAAACAAGTCTCTTCACTCAGGTGTTTTTCCACAGGCCCTGAAAACTGCAGTCATCAAACCACTCTTAAAAAAGAATAATCTAGATGCTTCAGTAATGAACAATTACAGGCCCAGATCAAACCTCCCATTTCTAGGTAAAATCATTGAAAAAGTTGTTTTTCAACAGCTGAGTAATTTCTTGCATTTAAATAACTGTTTCGATGTGTTCCAGTCAGGCTTTTGTCCTAACCACAGCACTGAGACTGCTCTTGTAAAGGTCTTCAATGACATCCACTTAAACACAGACAGTGGCAGAACTTCAGTGTTAGTATTATTAGATCTCAGTGCTGCGTTTGACACTGTTGACCACAACATATTACTAGACCGACTGGAAAACTGGGTGGGACTGTCGGAAACGGTTCTAAATTGGTTTGAATCCTACCTAAAGGACAGAAACAACTTTGTTTATATGGGTAAATACACATCTGAGTTGACAAATATGACATGTGGGGTTCCTCAAGGCTCCATCTTGGGGCCTCTTCTCTTTAACATCTACATGCTACCACTGGCTCAGATAATGAAAAACAACAACATAAGTTACCATAGCTATGCGGATGACACACAAATCTACGTAACAATTTCACCAGGAGACTATGCTCCAATTCAAACACTGAGTAAGTGCATTGAACAAATCAATGACTGGATGTGTCGGAACTTTCTCCAATTAAACAAAGATAAAACTGAGGTAATGGTTTTTGGAGCCAAGTCAGAACGTATAAAAGTTAGCGCTGAGCTTCAGTGTGCAATGTTCAAAACAACAGATAAAGCCAGAAATCTAGGTGTAGTCATGGACTCTGACCTGAGTTTCAACAGTCACATTAAAACAGTTACTAAATCAGCCTACTATCACCTAAAGAATATATCTAGGATTAAAAGACTAATGTCACAGCAGGATTTGGAAAAACTTGTCCATGCTTTTATCTTCAGTAGACTCGACTACTGCAATGGTGTCTTCACAGGTCTCACTAAAAAATCTATTAGAAAGCTGCAGCTGATTCAGAACGCCGCTGCTCGAGTCCTCACTAACACTAAGAAAGTGGATCACATCACTCCTGTTCTGAAGTCTTTACACTGGCTTCCTGTGTGTCAAAGAATAGATTTCAAAATACTGCTGCTGGTTTATAAAGCTTTGAATGGTTTAGGCCCAAAATACATTTCTGACCTCCTGCTAAATTATGAACCATCCAGATCTCTCAGGTCTTCTGGGACTGGTCAGCTTTCTGTCCCCAGAGTCAGAACTAAACATGGTAAAGCAGCGTTCAGTTATTATGCTCCAAATATCTGGAACAAACTCCCAGAAACCTGCAGGTCCGCTGCAACTCTGACTACTTTTAAATCCAGGCTGAAGACTTTTCTTTTTGTCGCTGCTTTTAATTGAACTATTCATATCTTAGACTGCACTGTAACTTTTATCCATGTATTTTTTCTTTTAATGTTTTAAATTTAAACGTAATTAATTTCTCCATGACATTTATGAGAGGGACTGCTCGAAAGTAGGATATTTGGGATATCCATCGTAGCCAGGGTTTACGATCAGTTTTTAGGTGAGTTGTACTGAGGAACAAGTATCACATCGCCGACGGGTGAAAAATAGTGTTTTGGTAACACGGGGTGTTCAGGTAACACTTAAAGACTTTGTTATGGAACACAAAGCAGAGTAGGGGGCTAGTACACCCTCCTGAGGGTCCGATTGTGGATGTCATGCGAGCATAACATGGTGAAAACAATCAGTCTAAATTAACAATCGGGACGGAAATGTTCGGATTTCCAAAGGGAGGTTCTGTGAATAAATTAAAAATCAAGAACCGAAATAATTGAACTATTCATATCTTAGACTGCACTGTAACTTCTATCTTTTAATGTTTATTTTATTAGCTTTTCTTTTTAATGACTGATTTTAAATGCCATTTTCTTAATGTCTTTCATTTTTTGTTTTTCTTTGAATGTTTCTTTTATTATCTTTTACTGTTTTTAAATGCCTTTGTCTGAATGTCTTTCATTTTTGTAAAGCACCTTGAATTGCCTGGTGCTGAAAGGTGCTATATAAATAAACTTGCCTTGCCTTACAAATCATGATAAGATCAGGTTGCCCCTTCAACATAACAATATACCAGTTTTGGCATATTTCTAAGTGTAAAGAAATGATTTTTAAGCACAAGTGTGTCTCGTTAGTCATTGCTAAGTGCACAGGTTTACTAACAGTAATGTAGGCATACTGTAGATACTAAGGTGCATGCAAACACAATGACTTAGCAAGAAAATAAGTGACATATTTCAGATATGTATCAATCTTGTGACTCATTTATTTCAAAAGCCTAACCACAGAGTCAGGACTGGCACTACTCAAATGTTGCAAACATTTCTGCAACTGACCTCAGATATAGCAGACCATATAGCAATAGCTCCCTCAATAGAACATGTTAGCTGCATTTATAACAGCCTAAAACAGTTCCATCTCACAATGTCCTGCGTGCATTACCACAGCCTCACTAACAACAAGCCCTATAACAAGAGATATGCCTTTATTTGCCTTCTGAGTCACACCATGATTAGCCAGATTCCCAGTCAGGCTATCAGGAAGAAACTGTGTGCGCATCACTGAGTTCTTCTCATAACCCAGATGTAAACTACGTCAACTAAATCATACTCGTTTGTCGTTCCAGTAGGCCTCTCCTGAAGAAAGAGTCCATCATTCATACGAGACGCAAATTAGTTTAGTCTGATCCGAGCATCCAGAGCATGAGTGGGGTAAACTCATTCTTTCACAATAAAATCTTCACCTATATAGAATATACTTGCCAGAGGCTGTGGAAGCACAATGGGAATTACATTTGAATCATAAATTAAATAAACAGTTGTAAATGTTTTATAAATAAACCAAAAATAATGCATTCACTTAAGTATGCTGCTGCGGCAACATGAGTCCCATATGCCCACAGCATGTTGCATCTACATAATTACTACACGACTGGATTACAAAGCCTTTACAGACACATGATATCTGCGGAGCTTTGCAGTAAATAGGCACAGGGAATCGAAGCACTGATTGTGTTTTTTTTTATATTGACTATTTTTGTTTCTTGTTGTGTTAGGCTGAATCTTACATTTAAAACTATTAACCAATAGACACTGTATGTGTTCTCTTCTTTACCTTTTGAAACAGTGTCAGCGTTATCCCTGTATTTAAAATCAAACAACGACACAATGTGACCACGACAACAAGCGTTGACCGGTGGAGGATCTCACAGTACCGTATGGGATTCTGCTGAGTTTGCACATCTTTCTGCATTACTCAGAACATTTTCTCCTTCATGGATACTATATATAACTGCAATATCTTTCTACCCACCATGTGACCGGCAAGAACGTTACCTACCCACTGAGTGAGACTCTGGTGAGGTGCCAGGCATAGTATACACACACGCACACATACAAACACACACGTTCACACACAAAATATGGCACATGCAAATACTTCACAACTAACATCGCTGTGAATATGGAGATTGCTGGGGAGTCACTCATCCCTTATTGGTTTGATTTTACAACACTTCAATACAAAATAGAAACTTAAATTGTTATGTAGAAAACTAAAATCGTATTGAATATTTGTTCAAATTATCTTACCAGTTTATTGGGGTAACGAATCACTACAGGCTGCACGGGTACAGCTGGGATGAAGGCCCCTGCAAGAGTAAACAAGACAAATAAATTGACTAAAGAACAATAGCACAATTATTTGAATAATATTTGCATGTTTTGTCGGTGCACTCAATGACATTTTACAAATCAAAACCACCAAAGGAATCAATGCAGAAATTAAAAAAGGCATTTAACGATCCAGCCAAATGCCCAACCTTATTTTATCTCTATGCTTTATCTGTTTATCAAAGATGTTCTTCCAGCAGAACATTTTTTATTTGTAATAATAAGTACATTTGCACGCACGGTTACATGTGAAATGTCACAGCATGTGAGCAAAATGGCAGCATCATTTTGAAGGATAATCAAAAGAGAAAAGCTTAATAAAATGATGATGGGAGCGTTTTACCTGGCTTGAAGGTGATTAGGCAGGATCTATTTGTGCATGTTCCCTCTGGAAATATCATTATCTGTAGGAAGGAAGGAATGGTTCACAAATAAAAAAACAAAAACAGGGGTCTCATCCTGAACAAAATGTTACAAAACAAAACGATGTTTATTAGCTTGCACTAAAAAGAAAAAGAAAATTAAGTGTACTCCTGTTTAAATCAGGTGATGTTATCTGTATAAGCATCACATTTCTGTTTACCTGAGGCCATTCCCCCCCTGAGTGGGCTCTGCGTTTGATCTCCTCCACAGTCTTCTTTCTGGAGTCCTGGTCCGACCGTGAGACAAACACCGGTCTGATGAACTTAATCAGAGCTGGAAACAAGAATGCAGAAAGAACAGATGCCAATGTATTTATTTAATTTGACATGAACTAATGATTCTATGCATTATTGGTATCTACTGCATTAGGTAGAAGGAGATGAGGGAACTCTGACAGCTGGATCCAACAGGAATATGCACAATTTGCAAGAACTCAGACCAGTTAACCAGGTAACACATGCCGTGTATGTATATTGTGCCGCAGGGATGACATACTTTTGTAGGCCAAGCCAGAAGTTATCTTTGCCCTGGTTCCTTTAATCCTCTAATGAAAAGTCAATTGTATTTCACCATTTCAGATTTTTGAAGCATAAATGCAATCACCAGAAGTGAGATAGTAATGTTTTATAATAAACTATACCATGGTCACATGACTATAGTCTAATTTAGCCACTTGTTAGCAAACAAATGTAAGAAAAGTACAAGCTTTAGAATTCACAAGTGGGTTATAAGCTGACCTTTTTTGTTGTAAAACATAAGTGACAATCTCTCAAACTGCCTTAATCACAGACCTTACTGTATGTCTGCCATCAAACCAAAAAGCCATTAAAAAACCTCATTGACTGAAAAATGATAACATTTTCAGCTTAAGGACTGATTAGTGCAGCAATATATAGCCTTAAACGGTAAAGAATGATGTAATTAGCATTATGATCATGACTTTTGAACGATCAGATACATCATTTCAGAAGCAAAAACACTTCACTAAGAAATGCCAGGAAGGGAAGAGAGCATATCATCTCCTTTTTACATCAACCCCCACTCTAATGATGTCCTTAAACAAAGCACTTGAATCCAAATTACTCAGCAACAGAGATGCACAGTGAAGAGACGAAGAATGTGGCTGTACTGAAACATTCCTCTGTGTTTTTGTGACATTTCTGTAACTGAAAAGCACTGTTGAATAAAAAGCTTGGGATCTGGATAGATACCAAAAAACTACTGTCGAGTAAAAACTGATAAGTTGAGTTATGTTAACTTATCAGTTTTAATCAGGGTAAACACTTTTTGATTGTGGGTGAATAGACGGCATCTATTGCACGTCTGTCCGTCCTGGGAGAGGGATCCCTCCTCTGTGGGGTTTCTCTGGAAGTGTTTCCTTGTACGATTTGAGGGTCTAAGGACAGAGGGTGTCGTATTGTCATACTGATATTCTGTACAAACTGTGAAGACCACTGAGACAAATGTAACATTTGTGATATTGGGCTATATAAATAAACATTGATTGATTGAAGAACAAATTGATTCCAACTGTGAGCTGTCTGCCCAGAGGAAGGGATTAGGTCTCTATCTGGTACCCTGAGACACTCTGCACACGTCACCGTGGCTGATCAGGTCTTAATGCTTTTTCTGGACTCCACTTGTTTGGCCAGGCCAGCACGACTAGTCAAACTTAATTTGAGGGAACACATTAGTTGATAACCCAAAAATAAAAACAATGTTCAATGAAAATACAAGACATATCCATTGTTGCTACTAAGGTATCAAGTTGATAGTAATGCCAATTTGTCTACGAGAACATGTGTTCTCAATCCTGAAATACGGGCAAGTAAGGCTTAAGTTGTTTGGCAAGCATCACTCAGCATGAAGTGGCTAATTACTGACTTAGTGGGCAGAGAAGGGGGGGAGAAACAAAGGCTTACAAAACACACACCTAGTACTTTTACTGCATGTCCTGCTGGCTCGGGCCTGCAGAGGCATAAAAACGCCTGAACTGGAACTACAAATGAAACTGAATGTATAGGTAACCTGTTCTTACACTAAACAGTGTGTGTACTGGCGGTCCCTCAGCAAGGCCTACTTGAGAATACTTGAGTGTACAGAAAATAACTCAAGCTGCCAGATGGGATACACTATAAGCAGTGATGGTAGGATACATTCACATAAAGTGTTCCTTTAATTGCAGTGGCAACCACGCCAGGTGGATGATGATAAGAGATGAAGGTTAAAATAAATAATGCCGAGAACGTGAGCCTCGGATTTCATGAAGAACATAATGAGACAATTTTCCCTTCCATAAAATCGGTTATGGTTAGTATTGGCAATTATGTCTGACACGCTATGCTTTCATCTTTAGATCTGTTAAGGAAGTTGTGAGTTACTAGGACGTTATTCTCCTTCTGCAGTGAAAGTGTGATTAACTAACTAAAATAAGAATATTTAATTTCCGTTTCCTCCTGTCATGAGTGGTTTCATGAGTTTAAGTGTGTCATTATGACTTTGGAACTGAAGTGTTAACTTGCCGAGTCAGAGCTGAGAGGTAATGGTCATATTTTTGGAAATGTCAGCTTCTAAACTACAGCAAGGCGTGTGTATTCTTGTGTTAACATATTTCCTTTACAACCACTGCTTTGAATATAACCAAGCTGTTTTTGACTTCAACCCTTATAAAGACATTCGGCAAAGTAGATTGGGCAATCCCTTCATTTAAAGCAAGATCCCAGAAACTGTTGAGACCTGCCTTTTACCAAGTAGAACATCACAACACAGGGCACATGGCAGATAGAACTATGAGACTAATATATCCTGGTATGCGTTTGGTACTTACTGCCCCAGAGAGGTATGTCCTTGCTCTCAGCCTTCATGACGATGGAGGCCATTGTCATGGTGACTGGGATGGCATCAAAGTAGGACGAGTGGGGGGCCAGGGTGAGGATGGGTGCTTCTGCAGGCAACGCCCTTCGCCCTTTCACCGTCATCCAATGGAACCCCCCCACAAACCACATGACCCGCATGATGATCTTCAGAATTATGTCCACCACTCTGAAAACAAAATCATGCATGTGTGAGGCATCTTTCAATTAAACTGCAGACAGGGACCGTATGATACATAGGTATCCAAAGACATTTAAAAGTTGAAATAGAAGAATATGGCTTGGTAGAAATTCAATGTTGAATAAATAGGATCAGTGAATAGCGCCAAATGTAAAAACAACATAATTGAATGATAATCTATACAGAAATAACACAGTTTACACACCAAGAGGAACTTTTAGAGAACCAAACAATTTGCAAACTGCAAAAGAAAAGCTTACTTCACCTTTCGTGTTGTTAAAGAGCAGTTTGCATGTTCAAGCCCAACATGGCATTTTGTACATGTATACCTCTAACTATTCTTACTCTTTAATATAACTGAGTTTCTAACCACCTGTGTCTTTTAAGACTTGATTGAGTCTAAAAAAAAATCTATTTATTTTTCTCAAGGCAACTTTCACCAACCCGCCCACACGAAAAAGGTACAGGCGTCATCGATGTGACATGATTCAACCGCATGTTCATTGACCTTTCTGGTGCTATTTTCGTCACGAAGTGGAGACCTGTATCAGCTGTGACAGTATGGAGCACACAACTGAGACAAAGGGTCGAACATCTACACTATTAAAGCTCAAGAATTACTTAAAATAAACTTAAAGGTAACATGGTTTTGGGGAATTTTTCTTTTTAACACAAAACTCTAAATTGCGACATGCCAGACATTTCGGCTTCCTTTTTAGTTGCATTTGTATAAACACAGGTTTTGAAGACTAGTAGTCACAGACTGTTAGAATGAATTCCTGAAAATGTATCAATAGATGGCCCATTTCACAAAAGAAAGGAAATCCTATGATATAGTCTTACTGTTTGGATTCAGAAAAAGTACAATTTTGGAGCCATTTATTCCTACTTTAACCATCACTGGTGGCCTAATGCTAATAGCATTCTACAGTTGCTGCTATACAACTTGTTTTTAAGACAAATACAAGACAAAGCACCCACCTCCTCCAGAGGCACTGGGGTTCGACGGTGGTCTCCGAGCGCCCTAATGAGGCCAGGAAGGCAAAAGGCCAAGCCAGCAGCATCATGAATGCAGCTATGAGTAGACGGATGGGGAACAGTGTGACTGTCATTAATGCAATCTGGGAGAGATTGAGGAAAAGAGAAAAGGGAAAGGGTTAAACAAAAACACACCTCAAAGTAGATCTTTCTTCATGTAATGTCGTCTTGGATCAATTTAATCTATGCAGTATTAAGCCAAAAATGACTATGAAAGTACCCTAAACTTGACATGACTCTTTTTTGATCGCAGGGAAAATGAAAGAACATAGCTGACTGTATTGCATCTTCTGAATAAATGAAAAAAGCTCATCAGAACACAATGATTGCTTTGTCTTATGCAAAGCACAACAAATTATTAGCACTTCTGGCGGTGTTGGCTTCTGCAGCTTTTTCCTGTATGTGCATGTCCTCTGCAGTACAGACGGCAGCAGGCCGACAGCATGGCCTGTGTTGGACCATTTAAATAGCTAGGTTTGTCTGCCCTAAACTCACAATATAAACCTTTTATTTATAAATCCTAATCATGTAAATGCTACTCGGAAGAAAGCCTCTTCATGTATTCAAAGCTCCGTAAAAGCTTGTTCAGTTTGGTTCGAATGGTGACTGTTTTTACAGCTTTTTATGACTCCCTGATAGCAGCACTTATCTTCTGTCAATATTTGTCTTGATAAAAAGCGCTACTGAAGGGCATGAAGCCTATCTGCACTATCTGATCCAGGGAGAGTGTTTGTCTGTTAGCATGGTCAATCTAAATCAGTCAATCTAAAGCTGGCTTGTTGAACTACTGACAATAGGAAACTAACACATTTTTGAGAGTAGTTGATCTTCATGTAACACATTTATTCTTTCCTAAAAACACACACCGCTGTTGGAATGGGAAACAACCATGTATAGATCATGATGGTATTAGCTACTTTCTTGGGTTTTGGGAGAGTCGCAAAATGACATTATTACACACTGATCCTCCCGCAGTAACACAACACCTTAGTTTACTTGTTCATAGTCCTCCAGACTGTTACTTTCCCAAGATCCTCTTAAAATACATTATGCAATTAGGGCCGGGACTCGATTAAAAAAATTAATCTAATTAATTAGAGGCTTTGTAATTAATTAATCGAAATTAATCGCATTTTTAATCACATATAAATATTTGACCTAAGAACAGTGAGAAGCAATTTTTTTCACATGGATTTTAGTATACCATTAGGCGCATTCACACCGCAGTACTTTTCCCACAAAGGTTCATGAGAACTCTTTGAACCTGGGGGTGGATTAGGCAAATGAAGCCGCTGACGTCACTTCTTCTTCTTCTGCTTTGGGTTTACTGGCAGGCCGCAAACCACTTCACGGTGTTTACTGCCGCCCAAAGTCCCCGGCCGGAAGTCCCCGGAGTTAGGGACTGGCTTCAGTAGAAGCTGCTGGGACTCCCAGCAGCTTCTACTGAAGCCTTCCGAGTAAATCGCCAGAACGCCGACACCTCCTCATCTCCACCGCTCCCATGTTTTATTTTGTGTTGCCATAAGTTAGTCTCTCTGCGTTTCTGCGCTGGGCTAATGCTAATAATGCTAATGCGAGGATAATAAAATGGCGGCTTCACAAAACTTTTTGCGAGTTATACGGGGCGTGGTTTGCAATCCGCCCAGCCAATCAGAAATATAGCTATTTTCTCACAAGAGAGCCGTACGAAAGTCCCTGCTCTCTAGCAGCTCTCTGCTCTCTAGCAGCTCTCTGCTCTCTAGCAGGGACTTTCGTGGGGGTAAAAAGGTTCTCATGAACTAATTTTAGTACCGGCTCTTTTTGGTGTGAACGCGATAAAAGAGGCTAACGTCCACGCTAGCTGCTATATGTTTTGCATTGAGGTGATACTTGAGGCTTGATGTGCTGCGGTGATATGCGAATTCCTTTTTGCATAATTTGCACACAACCGTGCTCTTATCGACGCTTCCATCCGTCCGTTTTTTAAAACAACATTTCCCACTGTTGTTCACTGTGGTTTGTTGTTGTCTGAAGTCATGAACGTTAGTTGGTGCTCCAGTATAATCGGTACGCCTGAAACTCATCCAGTGAGAAACGTTCCGCGGTGCAAAAATAAGTGCGATTAAAATGCGTTAATTTTTTTAACGCGTTAATTTTTGTGTAATTAATTAATCTTAATTAACGCGTTAAAGTCCCGGCCCTAGCAATTATACATGTCAACCTACGGAGCCCTGGAGGGTTCATAGAGAGAAAAATAAATAAAACGTGGCCACGTTTTACTTTCTCGTGCGCCCGAGTTACTAAAGCGTGCGCACGAGTTAATAAAGCGTGGCCTCGTTTTATTTAAATTGAGGGATTCCTGTCCGTGACTCACAGTATCTGCTGCCCACAGCTGTTTTATAGAAGGAAAACCTCCTTCACTTTATGGAATCTCTGCGGCACCAGTGGCCTGTACTACGAAGCAGGATTTGCTATTTACACTATTCATTCATGAAGTATGACGCTGCGCTGTCAGCACGCGTCTCCATGTTTGTGATTGGTCAAATGTTGCTAACCCCGTCCCTTTCACGTGAGCGCGCTCTCAGCCGGACAGAGAAACCCTGGTTGATTTACTGAGTTGATAACCAGCTTCGTAGGACCACTTATCGACATCGCGTTTGTTAGGGTTAGTTAAGCCGGGTAAATCGAACATATCCAGGTCCAGGGTCTGTTGAACTGGCTTCGTCGTACAGGGCACTGGAGGCAGTAACGTGTAACTCAGCAGAATCTGAGAAGAGCAGCACCAGCTGCAAAGAGCTGTGCCTTTTACTGTTTACTTCACTAGAACCGCTGAATAGAGATCGAGGCTGCTACGTTTAACCACACACACCTATACACACATCGAACTGAGTATTCCCCCTCGCTTTATGAAGGAGATGTCCTGTCACCGGGGCGCATGATGTGTGTGTGTGTGTGTGTGTGTGTGCTCAGCTCCGCTCTGTGTGCGTGTTCGTGTGTATCCGACACCACCGGCATTTGTTTTCAAATTACCACGAACAGCACACGCACGCACACACACAAACAAGGCCACGCTTTATTAACTCGTGCGCACGCTTTAGTAACTTGTGCGCACGCTTTAGTAACTCGTGCGCACGAGAAAGTAAAACGTGGCCACGTTTTATTTATTTGTCTCTCTATGAACCCTCCAGGGCTCCGTATCAACCACACTTACGACTCTTTTTTTATACAAATGAAGTACTGCACTCAAACTGCAGTATGGCTTTTTATCCATGTATTTTATACCCGTTGTGTTGATTTTATCTTTGCTTTTTAAATGCATGTTTTTAAATGCCTTTTTATAATGTGCTTCCACTGTATTTGTTCTTAAATGTCTTTTATTTCATTTTGTAAAGCACTTTGGGTTGCCGTGTGCCGAGAGGTGCTGTATAAATAAACTTGCCTTACACACTTTTGCACAACTGACAAACAAGTATTTTTTTCCTATAATAAAATTGGCCTTGCCTTAAATGCTTGAGAGCCACTGTATAATGCATTTGTTTAAATATTTATTGAGACCTAAAGCATGAGAATGCATGAATGTCAAAAATAATTAAAATGAAGGCAATGCTATAAAACCAGAGAGGTTTTTTAGGAGTTTGAGTGAATGCAGGCATTGTACTAAAGAGCATCTTAAAAGCGATTGTGAAAGCAAATAAACATTCAACTGTTCTCATGCAACTTGGGAATTGCATTTTAATTGCCAACAAAACACATTCAAACAAAATGCTAAATGTACACATTTAACTAAGGCTTTTTGGTATACAATATAATAGCATAAAAAAAGGAAAAACACCAAAAAGCCATTACCAGATATGATTTACAAACCAGCAAATGCAAAAAAAGTGAACCAGATGTTACCAGTCTGTTGTTATTATTTCTGCACGGATGAAGAAGGCCCTGCAAGGTTGAAACCCATCTGCATCTGTATTCATTATTATTCAAAAGAGAGTAGACCCTGTGTGTTTGTGAAAGCAAGCATATGTGTATGCACCCCCATCCAAACCCATAGGTGTTGTAGTCTTTATTCTGAGTGCATCATCAAACTAAAAAGGGAATGTTTTTCCAATGACAAACAACCATGCTTTCCATCAGATGTCATTGTTTTTTCTTATCTAAATCAACAGTAGGAAGCTGTTGTAGAAAGATTTAATTGTAACTGTTGATTGGTAGTAAGGAAATGCCAATGAGTTTCTAGTTTTACAAGACTGAACAATTTCCTCATTGGAGGGTTTTTAAGTTTATTGAGAAGCTGCAGCATTTTCTTTAGTATTTAAAACATTGGTAAGGTTGTTCTGTGTGGTAATGGTTGTATATTAACACAATAAACATGTGAGAAACTTTGTAAATAGTCTATCACTGAGAAAGAACATTCCCCAATTTGTCTAACTGCACCTTACAATTATGTCTGATGAATATGCATGACTACTCTTATGAGGAACACATAAGTTGGCCACAAATGATAATGCACAGGCATGCTGTAGCAGGTGGCATAAGACCTCGTAATTTAAGAGTTACCTTAAAAAGTAACTTCCCTTAGAAAAAAATGGTTTGCGCAAATTCACCTCAAGTCATGTCCTTAGGGTATTTCGTGGAATACTAGATTTTCTCATTGTGATGTGTTTTTATGTAGGTAATTCCTTGAAATTTGTTAGGTGTTGCAAATTCATCTTCATCAACAACTTATAAACCCCAAATAAGTGTATTATGGCTCAGTCAAAGAGAAAAAAGTTGTTCCAAAAATATTCACGGCAGGAGCAACCCGATGGACACACTCACTGATGAGCAGCTGCTGTGAGATTATAGACTTAACTGGCAATCAGTTTATTTGTTGTCCAACAAACTGGCACTGGATTTGGAGCACTCCCGCTGCCTCTCACTGCTGTCCCACAGTAGCTACAGCACTTTGCTTCCATGTCACTGGCTTCTGTCATTGGTGATGTTTTTAGAGTACAAAAAGTCATCTGAACAGAGGCTTAGGTTTACCTCAAGAACAGAGCTGTGTGGAGTCCTTGACATTACTTGTGCGCTTTTATCGCCTGCTAGACATTTGATTTCCGTACAATATGAACCTACCTTTGTACTGTACAAATGATCAATTTCCATTAAACAATTGAAAATATTTCTTCAGTGTTCAGTCCTTTTTGGCAACTTTAAAATGATTGATACCAATGTGTTTCAGTTTGGTAAAGAGCTAAGTTTGGAATGTGTGTTGCAACTTACAATTTCCTTAACTTACCTTATAAGAATAACTTAAGAATATTTACAACAACAAAGAAAAAAACTTGAAACTTTATTCAACCGGGTACTGCTTTAAATAGTGTGGGAATTATATATTGACACAGTGCTGCATTGGCAGGATCAAAACAGATTTAGGTCTTTATGGGATCATTCTTCAATACATTCACACAAGGAATGTCAATTAGGCCCATCTAACCTAAACTGGGAATTAAATCAACTTTAACACTAGCATCTTGCCCTCTGACACGTTACCAACGTTTAGGCTAGAGCAGGACTCTAATGTTTGATGATACACCTAAAAACAATAACAAAAACACAGAAATGTGTTCACAGTATGTCTATGCCTATCAACTTGGTAGATCAATTAATTAGCTCATTAAGGTGCAAAACTGCAAGCACATCTTTATATGGATTGAAAGGTCATGCTCCCGAATTACAGTATAGCCTACTAATGAGAATCTACACGTTTGAACAGTTGCTCCAAGATTTGGGTCAACCGGAGAGCAAGCTACCACACAAATAACTAAAAGTAACAGGTAAGCAAGGAAGTGTGTTTTTTATTCAAGTATAGTGTGTAAGTAACTTGGCCAAACTGCTTTGTTTAAAAAAAAAAGAAGGTATATCAGAGGTTGCGCTAGGCTTTTTCACTGCCCGTCATTTTGATGGACAGGATCGTAAAATTTTCGTCCAGATTCAGTATTACCCGTCGGCCTTTACACTCTGGGGGGGAGAGAGAGAGAGAGAACAGTCGTGAACTGTCAACGGGGGTGTGTGGGGGGGGGGGGGGGGGGGGGGGGGAGAGCACAGTCGTGAACTGTCAACAGGTGGCGGGGCACACGCTCGTGAACCGTTAGCGCCGTGTTATGCATGCCCACTGCACCTCGCGGGAGTGCGCACAGCGTAAAGCCAAAACTCACAGACATTTCAATGATTTGTAAGGCAAAGTTGGGTTTAGAAACGGTATCATTTCCTTTTTGGCAGGCATGCTTAACACCGGAGCCTCGCTGCGGGGAAACTTTGGCGCTGTTCCGAGTTTTTATAATCCGTCAAAAATGACGGACAGCTTTCAGATTTTTCCGTCATTGTTAAAAAAAATCCGTCATAGACGGAAAATATTCGGTTAACGCGACCTCTGTGGTATATACACTAGAACAAATCTATTATTGCGGCCAACCGTTCACGACATTCACAAAAGTAACCTTCAATGCATCGGTTTCATAAATTACATAAATGCTTACACCGTTGTAACTAGGCCTGTTGCGATAAGCAATTAATTGACTTATCGTACGATAAATAAAAATGAACTCGATAACTTTTCTGAACTCGCTAAATTGCCGTTTACGTGCGTGTTTGTTTACATAAGGATGTGACCAGCATTTTAGCCAGGCGTGCTGTGTCTGCCGGTGTCGGTACCATATGTGTTCGGGGTACCATATGTGTTCGGAGTCCGTCTCTTACCAATGACGTCACGCATTGTGATTGGCTGTACGGTAATTTACCCTGGGGTGCTCGGGGGCAAATCACATCTACAGATCAAGACGAAGCGAATGGAAGTACTCCCATACTCCTAGCGTGTGAAAATGTTTGTGAAAAACGTGTGCAAAGTCTCCGAAAACGGAGCAGTGGCTGCGATGCTAGCTTTGCGGCTAGCATTTTCAATGGAAATATACATCGAAACATCATGTTTCAGTAAAAACAAGGCCCCACTGATCATCTACTCTCTGAGACGATTCCAGGGATTTCTGACTTGAGTTTCTAGCACCAGGGAAAGTGGACAAAAGTGCCCCAGATCAGCCTCTTAATTTACCCTGGGCCTAGTGCTTGGCTTTGGGCATGAAAATTCAGGAAACTCCCCTGAGTATTTTATTACATCTCAACTTTGGAGAGGAGTTGGGGGACAAACGACACATCAAATCACATCTCCACATCAAGCCGAAGCTAATTAGAATATTCTTGACTGCCTAGCCTGCTGGGAAATTGCAAAATCACAATGCGTGACGTCATTGACGTCGTGACGTCATTGGTAAGAGACGGATCCCGAACACATATATGGTACCGACACCGGCCAGGCGCGCTGTGAGGGGCGGGGCTCACAGCCAGCCAGGTCAGGACAGTCCGCGTGCAGCAGTGTAGCAGCCAAATGAATAATATAGAGACAAGCAGAAGACAACGTGTGACTTACTCGAGGGGAATTTGAAGTTAAATGGAAGTGGTTGCAAAACATAACTTCATCTCCGGTGTGGGAATATTTTGGATTCAAGCCAAATCAAATCAACGAGGCGAACCTACGGACTTGAATGAGCAGTGCGGTGTGTCGCATTTGTTTTAAAAAGGTAGCAACACAAGCTAGCAATACGACCAACCTTAAACTGCACCTGACACACAACCACCCCATTCCGTTTTCCCAGCTGGGAGCAAACACGGCAGCTGGAGATGGAGAGCCCCCACCATCCCCACAGTTTACAATCAAAGATGAATTAGCCCGACAATGCAAACATGTTGGTGTTCCTTTTTTGATTGATACAGATTTGGATATGGCCTGTTGAGGTTTTGCTTGTGAGACAATGTGTGCTCATATTTATTTTAGGGCTGTCAAGTTAACGCGTTAATAACACACACACACACACACACCATTTGTATTGTATGAGAGAGGTTCCAGGTTGAATTGAGGCGAATATTTGTAATGTTCAGAGGTTGTTGTGTTTAATGAGAATATTTGTCATTGTTCAAATGATAATAAACATTAGCATAAAGCATATTTGTCCACTCATATGTTGATAAGAGTATTACAAACTTGAAAAATGTTCCTCTCAGGTACATTTAGAACAGATCAAAAATGTGCGATTAATTTGCGATTAATCGCGATTAACTATGGACAATCATGCGATTAATCGCGATTAAATATTTTAATCGACTGACAGCCCTAATTTATTTATTTATATATATACACATATAATATTATATATATATATAACATATATATATATATTATATACATACATATATATATATACACATACAGAGAGAGAGAGAGAGAGAGAGAGAGGAGCAGAGAGAGAGAGCTGAGAGAGAGAGCTGAGAGAGAGAGCTGAGAGAGAGAGAGAGAGAGAGAGAGAGAGAGATCTGTTTTCCAGTCTATTTAATTTATTGTTTTGGTTGTGTGTGATTTAATTATGTTTCTATAATTTAATTTATTTGTTTATTTATTATATAAATTACAATATTATTTCAAATTTCGTTTTGCAATGTTGAATGTTCAATAAAAAAGTTATGTTTGAAAGGATGTACATGAATTATTATTATATATTATCATTATGCCAGTGGTCTAAAATGGTCTTACAACGGTGCCGACAATATTATCGTTTCTCACAATAATTTCCGGTAAAACTTATCGTCCAACAACATTTATTATCGTGACAGGCCTAGTACAAGTCAACAATCCTGAGTCATCTCAAGCAATTCGGTGACAGTCTGCACTGTAACTTTGAAATAGACAAGAGGCTCATTCAACTAAACAATCCCATTTTTTCTAGGGATGTAACGATATACCGAATATCGCGGTAAATAAACGTCCCAATACCGTCGTGAGACTGACAAAATCTACCGCGATTTTTTTTTGTTATTAATTAATTAATTAATTTTTTTAAACACTTTTTTTTTTTTAAACCTTTATTTAACCAGGTGGTCCCATTGAGATCATCGATCTCTTTTTCAAGAGAGACCTGTCCAACATGGCAGCAAGTAGGTTACAACATGAACATAAAACAACAGAACACAAAAGGACATGGTATTTACAGTGCTACATTTACACACCTAGAGACATTGACAAGCAACAGTATATTTATATCTCGCCCTGTCAATAAGCCTCACCTTCTTGGCAAAACTGTATTGTTTTTGAAGTGGTGGAGAGACAATGCACAGTTTGACCCATTGCTGTCACCCATGGCCAAAGCATATCTCTCCGTCCCACTGAGGTGGCGTTAGACTTTTTCGCTGTCCGTCATTTTGACAGACAGGATCGTAAAATGTCCCTCATAATCCCTTATTACCCGTCGGGTCTGAACTGTTCACAAGAGAGCACGCTCGTGAACTGTCAACGGGGGGGGGGGGCGGTGTTATGCCGTGTGTGCATGCACCTCGCGCACACAGCGTAAAGCAAAACCTCCCAGACATGTGTTGATCTGCACGGCAAAGTACGGTTTGGAAACTATATCATTTCCTTTTGGAGGGCATGCATAACACGGAATAACACCAGAGCCTCGCTGCGGGGAAACGTCGGCGCTGTTCCGAGTTTGTTCTCTAATCTGTCAAAATGACAGACTGCTTTCAGATTTTTCCGTCATTGTTTGATAAATAAAATATTCGATTAACGCGACCACTGCTGTCCCAGCAACATCAGTACCAAGCGAGAGTTTTTTCCAGAGCAGGGGATATTGTAAATGCCCAAACATCCCAGCTTATAAATACCTGGAAATGTGGACATTCTCATATTCCTAAAAACCTGTCTGATGATGCTGAGTGAGTGACTAGTGAGTTTGAGTTGAGTTACTTGAAAAACTAAAGTGAAACTTGATTTATTTTATTGCAGGGTCTGATTATTAAATGTCCTTGTTTATTTGTGAGATGCAGTGGCACAAAGAAAATGCCTACTTTGTTTGGTAGTACTAGTAGGTACAAACACACTGGTTTTCTTGTTCCAGTCTGTTACTGTCAATTTGTTTTTGACACTTTAAAATACTGCTATCCTACTAAAATGCTGTACAAATCAGATATATTATGTAATAAAGAAACATTTTCCGAGTAAAACAAATTTGTATTGAAAAAAAAAAAAATAGAATTTTTTTTTTTCTTTATTATTCAATATCGCGATAAATACCGTACCGTGGACTTGTTATCGCGATATTATCGTACCGTGAGTTTTTGGTATCCCTACTATTTTCTCTTCAAACAAATAAAAGGGTTCTGTCTGTTAACAGAGTAAACAGTACGTTGTTATTACGTATTTGTTTTCCCCCCTTCCACAGTTGACCTCAGAAAATGATACTTAATGTCAATATGCTTGCATCTCTGTCTGTTAACAGGATTCTTTGCCAACGCTATTGTGCCCTGGTTGTCTTCTTAAATCTTAGGTAGTGTATCATTTCACATTTGTCAATGCCCTCTAGTAGTTGTATTAAGTACATACACTCCTGCATAGCTGCTAAAGCCATATACTCGGCTTCACAAGTTGATAAAGCAACAGTTGGCTACTTTTTGGTTTTCCAGGAAACCACTGGCCCGCTCTCATTAAGGCTAACACAATAACCTGACATACTACGTCTGTCGGTTAGATCAGCAGCCCAATCTGCATTGCTGTATGCTTGTAAGCCCAGTTTTTCACTCTTACATTTCCGGTAACACAGTTCCCTATCAATTGTACCTTTCAAATATCTCAGTACATGATTTACAGTAGTCCATTGCTCTTCTGTCGGCTCAGAAAAATACTGGGACAGTTTACTGACAACAAAACTCAAATCAGGTCTTGTGCACATAGCCAGGTAGATCAGGCTACCTGCTGCCTCTCTGTACATTCTAACAGCCTTCATTGGTACAGCATCATCTAAGTAGTTCAGTTTTTGCTCACAAGGTGTCACTCTTGGTTTACAATCCTTCATGTTAAACCTTTCAAGTATTTTGTTCACATATTTCTTCTGTGACATCTTTACACATTAATCAGTTTGATCAAAATCAATGCCAAGGAAATGTTTTAGTTTCCCCAAGTCTTTCATCCTGAATTTAGCTGTGAGCATCTCTTTAACAACTTTCAATGCATTGTTATCACTAGCTGCAATGATTATGTCATCAACTCATATTATTTGTATCACTTTCCAGTTTGCTGTTTCTTTTGTGTAAACACAATGGTCAGCAACAGTGGCGTAACTATCGACGGTGCAGCCAGTGCATTGCACCGGGGCCCACAGCCGTCCAGGGGCCCATGCAAAAAATATATATATATAATTTTATTTTATTTTTTGGGGCCCCAATGGCATTGACTGGTTCACGCAGTCTTCAAAGTAACCTAGCAACCTAAATTAATTTTTAATTTGTCTGTCCAATGACATTGCTCCCTTTCATGTCATGTGATACCTTGCGTGACGCGAACCGTTTAAATCAACATCAAAAGTTATATGTACTACAGAGCTATAGCAGCAGCAAGATCGGCAGAATTATAACAAATTGAATAGCTTGCATTTATAATGTACAGCAAACCAAAACACAAGAGCGGTGCTCAAAAGAGAAAGGACAAGAGAGAACAAGTTGATGTAAAGGCTAAACAGACAAAATTAGACCGTTTTTTTTGTCATACATCGTCCTCGAAATCGAACGCTAACGTTGGTAATGTTAACGTGCAGCGGCAGCCGGAGCCGGAGGCTAACGATAGCTCACCTGCCTCACCATCATCTAGCTCCACAAGTGAAGCTGTATCCGTAGCTGTGCGACCTTCTTCTCCAGCCATGAGCCAGGAGGAGAGGATGGATTTGGCTGTGCCCGGCGGTGGTCCTACAGTTCCCGCAAGGGCCCCGCCCCCAACCGATAGGGGACTCTATGGCGCTATTGAGACCCCCGACGCCAAGATCAAAGGCTATATTATAGCAACCGGTCCATGTAGGCCTATCGGCCCATTCCCCAGAGACACACATCAAGGAAACAGGTGTTTCTCCGAGATGTATTACACCACCACTACCAGAGCAGGTATCAAACTGCCACGGACATGGCTGTGTTACTCCCCCACCCTGGACTGTGCCTATTGTGAGCCGTGCTGGCTGTTCGCAGACCGAGGTGCACCGTTAGTGATGCGTGGACATGCGTTGTCTGCGAGGATTGACTCACATGCACAATCTCAGGTCCATGTCGGAGCGTGTGTCATATATGAACAGTGGAAGAAAAACGGGAGAATCGATGCAAACATGGAGAGGAATGCAAGGAATGCTGCTAATTACTGGAGACAGGTACTTGAGCGTATTGTCAACATTACAATCACGCTGGCCACTTGTAACTTGGCTTTTAGAGGACATAGGGAGATTCTTGGACAGCCCAACAGTGGAAACCTTCTCAATATGATAGAACTTTTAGCATGTTACAATCCGGTTCTGAAAGAACTTGTTGAGCGACCACAAGGTTCTGTGAAATACTTGAGTCCAGCTGTTCAAAATGAGATAATCTACATAATCGCAAAGCGGGTGCAGTGCGACATTCAAGTAGAAATAAATAATGCTCCGTTTTATGTTGTTTGCATAAGTAGGCTATATTTTTCGTTTAGTTTATTTAATTAGTTAATTTCAAGACAACTTTGGGAATTTTGTTTGTTTGTTATGACGTTTTAAAGAGCATTTTGAAAGTGGAGAGGAGAGAGCATAGAGAGAGAGAGAGAGAGAGAGATGAGAGAGAGAGTAGAGACGCAGAGAGAGAGAGAGATGAGGAGGAGAGGAGAGAGAGAGAGAGAGAGAGAGAGAGATGAGCGAGCAGACGGAGGAGGAGAGCGAGAGAGAGATGGAGAGAGAGAGAGAGAGAGAGAGAGTAGAGCAAGCACGCAACGCTGAGTTGGGGGGGGGGGGGGGGGCAACAAAATATTTGCCCACCGGGGCCAATCACAACCTTGTTACGCCACTGGTCATCAGGGTTCTGTAGGAACTCATTTTTACTCAGATACTCATGCAGCATTTTGTTCCAATTTCTGCTGTGTAAGCCCATATAGTGACTTTTCTAGCTTGCACACCAGCTTTTCACCTTTACTGGATTTTACCTCAAAACCTTCTGGCTGTTCCATGTATATCTCACAGTCTATTGGTGCATGTAGGTAAGCAGTTTTAAACTTTTAACATCCATTTGGTGTCAAATCAGATTTTCCTGTGCTGCTTTTTGCATTAACACTGGTGAGGTTAGCGGTAGGTGAAAATGTCTCATCATAGTTTTCACCCCTCTTCTGACTCTATCCCTTGGCTACATATCGTGCCTTGTATCTTTCAGACCCATCAACATTGGTTTTGATATCATACACCCATTTACCCTCCACTGCTTTCTCACTTTGAGGTAAGTTTGTCAGGATAAATGTGTCATTTTATTTTAGTGATTGCATTTCCTCATCCATTGCAATAACCCATTGTTTTGACTCAGATGAAGTTACAGCTTCCCTAAATGTTAAAAGGGATATTGCACATTAATCTGTAACAATAGTCAATATTTGTCAGTAGCTGATCCTCACTTTCCTTACCACATACACTGTCACATAAGTAAACTGGCTTCTTCCTCACTCTTGAAGGATAACGCCTAAGCTCACTGTTGTTGTCTTCTGTCTCTGTTACCACAGGTATAGATACTGGACTAACGTTAGTATCGCACTTGATTTAGCCAGATTTGTTCTGTACCTCAAAGTCATCATCAGAGACGGTTTCTGTTTGTGTTTCTCTTTCTGAATTGGTCTTGGTCACAAACTTCACAAGTCTAGATCTTTGCACTTTTTCACTGTGAGGGAAATAGACCATGTAGGCAGGACTATTTTTGTCATATCCGACAAAAATTCCCTTTTCACACATTGAGTCCAGTTTGTTTTTGTCTTGCTTATAGGCAAAGCACACTGACTCAAACTTTTCCTCGTCGCTTACCATCCTGTTCAACTTTTTCTCGTCGCTCACCGTCCCGTTCAACTTTTTCTCGTCGCTCACCATCCCGTTCAACTTTTCCTCGTCGCTCACCGTCCCATTCAACTTTTCCTCGTCGCTCACCGTCCCGTTCAACTTTTCCTCGTCGCTCACCGTCCCGTTCAACTTTTCCTCGTCGCTCATCGTCCCGTTCAACTTTTCCTCATCGCTCATCGTCCCGTTCAACTTTTCCTCGTTGCTCATCGTCCCGTTCAACTTTTCCTCGTCGCTCATCGTCCCGTTCCACTTTTCCTCGTCGCTCATCGTCCCGTTTAACTTTTCCTCGTCGCCCATCGGCCCGTTCAACAACTGCTCGTTTACTTTATGGGTATCAAGGAGTACTTCTCCAGCGTCTCCCTCCAACATGGACTCCATCGACTGGAAAAGTGCGAAGGCTTTCTTTAAGGAGATCTCATTGGGAGACAGATCTCTGGCCAGACACAGTCAGTTCAGTATATAGGCTGATCATACGTGGCTTACCTGTGCCAGTATAATAGTCTCATAAAATCTTCAATGCCTACCGACCATTATCCGCCTCCTCCCTCATTACAAGGGACAAACTTTTGTCATCCAGAAATTGGATAAGCTCTGCATAAGCCTCTTAATTGTTCCCTCCATTGTCCGCCTCTTCATCTTCCTCAATTATGTCCGTAGGCCTCCTTAAAATAGTATTCCTCAGTTCCTGTAAGCGAAGATGGCCCAAGAATTTCGTCTCCCACAGTTCATAGTTATTTTCATCCCCGTCAAACACTAGCCGAGACCAGTGGCTACTGGAACCTGCGCCCAACCTGCTCATCGCGTTAGCTTAGCTTGCTAATCCACTACACGTGTTACGTTGTGACTTTCCATCGGTGGACAAACGCCGGAAATACTTATTTGGGTGTCTCTGGGCCCATAACCTGTTAACAGAGTAAGCTTTACGTGCATTGCTGTTTAGCATCCAAATAAGCGGAGGAATAACAAAGCATCCAAGACAGTGGCATTTCATTCAACAAACACTCCCATTGGAGGCGTGGCTTTATTTATTCCCGTCATTGAACTTGAACCTGGTTCGCTATTGGCTTCCAGCCATGCACAACAAATCACAAACAGGTAACACATTTACCTCAATGTTAACACTGTTGGCTCGTCAACCAGACAGAACTATCACTATTTGTTCTGGTTTTCAGTGTTTTGGTTAGGGGTGCAACAACTAATCGACTTAATCGATTAAAATCGATGACCAAATTAGTTGCCAACTAATTCAGTCGTCGATTCGTTGGTGACGTCATCACGTGTGTTTTACGCGCCGTTAAGCTCCAATGTTATCGGTCTTTTTATCGGTACTGGAGACATTTAAAAAAGATATGTCATGTGTTATTGCTACATAAACATTATATCGCAGTCTAAGTTTCGCCAACTCGTTTCTAATATGCAAAAAGACAAACAAATGCGTCTGATGTATTTTCGATCTTTCCAATCCAGACGCGATCTCTCTCCCCCGTCTGTGTGCGAGGGGGCCGGGCAGTTTACACACACGCGGCTGCTACATGCAGCAACACACGGCGGGGATGGCGGAGAGAAGCGCTCTCAAGGTGTGGTTAAATGTTACCCGTCTCGATGTGGACAATGCTCGTTGCCAAGAGTGCAATAAGAGTTTAGCATGTAAGGGCGGTAACACGAGCAATTTGTCTAAACATTTAGCAAAAGCGCACCACATTCAGACGGAGGAATGCACCGGGTTCGACTGTCTTTCTAGTAGCTCTGTAGCCCCATCCACGAGTAACTTTTCCACGTCAGCAACACACGAAGTTAACACAATTATACAAACATGGGTTAATGATTAGAGGTAACTGAGTTATTTATTTAGTAAAAGTGTCAGCTATTCTGTTTACAGTTCTGTTATCACATTATTTAATACCATTTGTTAAAACATTGTTGTTTCTTTTGATGTGAAATATTATTTATTTAATTTAAATAAAAAGCAATGTTAATTTTGTTCACAATTTGTTTAGTTAATTTAATAATATGTGTATTTTTGAATCAAGTATTCATCTTTATTGTCTTCATTGTTAGTTTCCACATGCCTAAAACAACCTCAAGCTACATCTAAAAGTTGATGGCTAAATAAGAGCGTTTGAGAAATTGTGCGAGGCATAATAGTCCGAATAGTCGATTAATCGTTTAATTAATCGATAGGTTAATCGATTATCAAATTAGTCGTTTGTTGCAGCCCTAGTTTTGGTTCACATTTTTTCTTCCTCATGTTGCTGCGGATGTGAAAGCAAAACCAGCGCAACGTGTTCAAATATAAGTTCTCATTAACATCAGAAGAACTAGGAAACTCATTATCACTCATGACCTGCTTTGCTTCTGCACTTAGTGTTTGAGTCTTTGAAGTAAAGTTACAACATACATGCGTATTGCAGGAAAGCTTTTTTTGCTGTATTTCTCTGTTTATAACTTCCTTGATTTTCTTATACAAGTCTTACAGATGAAAGCCTGCTTATTTATTTGTTTTTGATCAACCTGACATTCTACATTTTTCCTTCCAGTCTCTGTCAAAACAGCCAGAAGGAAAGTAATGTGTGTGAGCCTCCCCAGGTGACTATTCTTACCCGTAACACGATTCTCAGTTATACCTTCTATTCCAGTACTGCCATTCATAAAACTCAAGCTCTCCCATTGGACTTGACCTTTCTATTGAAAATACCTCACAGATGTGTTACAATACTTCCCACTAAACCCCATGTACTTGCCTGATCTATGTGATAAGAATTTTGGTTGGTGATATACAATAAATGACTGTGCTTTTCTGTTGTTGTACTTACAACAAATACAAGACACACACTGAGGGACATCAATACAACTGCCAATTTGAAAAGCTGCTTTTTTTTTTATTATTGGAAGCTCTACAAAGAGAAGGAAATCTGATTTTGGAGATCTAATTTCATACTTTTGTTTATTTATTTAAGATCTATAGGTGATACAAGTGCACCAAGTCATATCTAAGAATACATCTGACTTTTTGGTTTCCTTTTCCCTAAAGTAGGTGTTCCACATACATGATACATGATAAGAAGAATGCCTAGTATATATTGATTAACAGGGACAGAGCTTATTAGGCCCATGGAAACAACATATGTCCATGATCTGTAGCTCTATTGCTGTACAAATCTATGTCTCATTTAACCAGGTTATATTACTCAATGCACGGCACCTGTCAATGCTAAACCATGGCTTGTGGATAGACAACACAAACACACATTTAATCTATTCTGTACATAAGGGGAAATGTTGCAATGTGGTCACGAAAGACACAATAGTAACTTTCAAGTTGGCAATTTCCATTAGATAAAGTAGCCTTTTTATTTAAATCGCTGTGTTGTTATATCTCTCAAGGCTGCATTCCAATTAAACACTTGTATAATTGAGCTTAAAAATATTGAAATCAGTGTCTGGAAGCTTGTAGTATCCTGCACCTTATCACTTTTTGCAGAAAGCTTAACATCTGATTATCAACACGATGACTGGGCTGAATATCTGCTCTATGCTGCAAAATGGTGATCATATGACTAATGACAAAACGTGTGAACTTTTATTAGGGAATGTCATAGATGAGGGGGACATGAATGACTGTCATTTTTGTATCCCATTCTCAACATGCACACTTGTGGGACGCACAGTGATAACCATTAAAGCATGAAAAGATGCAATGGAAACAACACAACGTCCCCGTGTTTACAATAAATGGCACATAAAAAAAGGTTGACGCTACAACACAGCATGTTCGTATAGCTGCACATGATAACAGTTAAAGAGCAACAAGCTAGGCCCATTCTCCACAGGCGGCCATACACAAATTCTGTATTTCATTCCAGTGGGTTGTTAGCACATTCCTGGATGGAGACTGTGTTGATCTTCATGGTGTAGAAATACTTATGTGAAATACAAGCAGCTGCTGCAGCTAAACGTAAAATAAAAAAATAAGACTCCCATCCATTTTCGGCAACATCAAAGCAAAGCAGCAAACAAACATGACAGGAGAGTGAAAGCAACATGTATGTGGCTACTGTTAGTACTGTTAGGTGGCTAGCTAACACTAGCTCAGCTGAGTACATGCAATCAGGACAAACCAAGTTAAATGATGGTGACAGCCTCTCCACTGTGTTCTACAAACTACCAAAGCCACATGTTAACATACAAGGACTAGAGAAAAGCATTTTCGTGCAAACATAATTTTACCTTTGCCTTTTCCAGAGGGGAGAATTTCAAGACGTGCACAAAAGGGTTTCTGAACGGAGGAGCTTGGTCCATCTTCTTTCCATCTTCTTCTATCGCACATCGTCTCTTACTCGGTAACCTCATTCTTGCAAGAAGTCACGTTGGTCGGGGTTACAGCTATATTTTTAACATTCCAAACATGAAACCGGTTTTGCCTAAAACGTAACGTTGGACCCAAAAAAAAAAACCGCAGTTTACCTTATCAGTATTGCACGGTGGATAATTCAGGTGGCAGTGCAATGTTATTATCGTTATCTCCGTTTCTCGGACAGCATGGAGGGATAATGGTTAGCTAAAGGATTAGCTGGCGATATTTGAAGTCGCTGATATATTTCTGCCTACAGTGCGCAGGACGCCTTCCTCCACACCGTGTTCCCCAAACAGTCTGCTAGTCCTGGATGCTAACTGAGCAACGATTCTGCTCTTCTCACAAGGCGCATGCGCCACACATCCTTCGCATCTATATCACGGTGCCTGGGATGCTTCCTTCACAACTGTCCAATGTAGTTTAAATATTGAAGCATCGATTTATAATACTGTTCTACTTTTGGAGAGGGAATGGAAAACATATAATCAACTATTAAAGTATGCACAATTGGTCAATAAAATAGCCATAATGTAGGAGTAGGCAAAATAAATCTAATGTCATAGACAGAAAATAAGGTTGTCACAGCTGCTCAAAGACAGCAATAGTAAAATGACATACAAAGAGTAAAATGATGCAGGAAACATAACAGGTTTTTAACCTGAGATAAAAATAAAATAAAATAAATGCATCCTGTGTTTCATCTGGTTACTGTCATATCAAGCCTTGCACCAACTCTCAAAAGGTAAAGTATATAAATTGTGTTCTCTATTGCAATGGATTCTGTTATGCAGATTACTGGAACAATATATTGGATGTTGCTGCAATGCATCACATGTTGCTTACTGCAACCCTGCAGCTATTTCTGAAATATAACATCAAACTGACAGACTCACCTAATTACTTTTTAGGAAATGTAAAAGAGGAACTAATCATTGCTGCCATTGTGGTTTGTTTGGTTGGCCTTAGCTCCCCCTGAAGGCTATATACTCCCAGTGTGTCAATCCGTATCTATAAATAACAAGGAAACAGTTAATAGGCAGTGTGTGGCTGCTTGTCTATTAGGTCTATCTACTTGCACTCTGGTGGCTTAGGCTGAAGAGGCAGTACCGCCTGCTTTGCTTGGAACAAAAGGAAAGGTTAAACCTATTAGTGGCATCCAGCTCTTCATACAGAAGAAGAGTGGGAGTCTTTACAAGTAGGTGTGTATTAATGGACGGCTGGTTAACATAAAATGTAAAGTAGTAGTCCATAAGAGCTATTTCTGCCGTGCATGCTTGCCTTTGTGTATGTGTGTTGGTGTTTGAGCTAGAGTGCGTGTGCTTGTGGATGTATACACAGATGGCATACACATTTGTAACTGTGAGGGTATTATGCTCTGAGTGCAGTCATTGTCTCTGAAATGACTCACGACAGCCATACAGTACATCCGGAAAGTATTCATGCCCCTTCACTTTTTCCACATTTTGTTATGTTACAGCCATATTTCAAAATGGATTAAATTCATTTGTTTTCTCAACATTCTAGACACAATACCCCATAATGACAAATTGAAAAAAGTTTTAAAATTATTTTTTAAAATTAATTAAAAATAAAAAACTCACATATCACATAAACATAAGTATTCACACCCTTTACTCACTACGTTGTTGAAGCACCTTTGGCAGCAATTACAGCCTCAAGTCTTCTTGAGTATGATGCTACAAGCTTGGCACACCTATCTTTGGGCAGTTTCTCCCATTCTTCTTTGCAGATCATCTCAAGCTCCATCAGGTTGGATGGGGAGCGTCGGTGCACGGCCATTTTCAGATCTCTGAGATGTTCAATCGGGTTCAAGTCTGGGCTCTGGCTGGGCCACTCTAGGACATTCACAGACTTGTCCTGTAACCACTCCTTTGTTATCGTAGCTGTGTGCTTCATTGTCCTGTTGAAGTGTGAACCTTCGCCCCAGTCTGAGGTCGAGAGCGCTCTGGAGCAGGTTTTCATCAAGGAACTCTCTGTATATTGCTGTATTCATCTTTCCCTTGATCCTGACTAGTCTCCAAGTTCCTGCCGCTGAAAAGCATCCCCACAGCATGATGCTGCCACCACCATGCTTCACTGTAGGGATGGTATTGGCCAGGTTTGGTTTCCTCCAGACATGATGCTTGGCATTCAGGCCAAAGAGATCAATTTTGGTTTCATCAGACCAGACAATTTGTTTTTCTCATGGTCTGACAGTCCTCTCGGTGCTCCATGTGGGTTTTCATGTGTCTTTTACTGAGGTGTGGCTTCCTTCTGGCCACTCTACCATAAAGACCTGATTGGTGGAGTGCTGCAGAGATGGTTGTCCTTCTGGAAGGTTCTCCCATCTCCACAGAGGAACACTAGAGCTCTGTCAGAGTGACCATCGGGTTCTTGGTCACCTCTCTGACCAAGGCCCTTCTCCCCCGATGCTCAGTTTGGTTTGGGCAGCTAGCTCTAGGAAGAGCCGTGGTGGTTTCAAACATCTTCCATTTGCAAATAATGGAGACCACTGTTCTCGTTGGGACGTTCAATGCTGCAGACATTTTTCTGTACCCTTCCCCAGATCTGTGCCTTGATACAATCCTGTCTCTGAGGTCTACAGACAATTCCTTGGACCTCATGATTTGGTTTGTGCTCTGATGTGCACTGTCAACTGTGGGACCTCATATAGACAGGTGTGTTCCTTTCCAAGTCATGTCAAATCTATTTAATTTACCACAGGTGGACTCCAGTCAAGTTATAGAAATATTTCAAGGATGATCAGTGGAAACGGGATGCACTTGAGCTCAATTTTCAGTGTCATAGCAAAGGGTGTGAATACTTATGTAAATGTGATATTTCATTTGATTATTTTTAATGCGTATGCCAAAAATTATTTTAAAAGTGTTCTCTTTGTCATTATGGGGTATTATGTGTGAAATATTGAAAAACACAATTAATTTAATCCATTTTTAAATAAGGCTGTAACATAACAAAATGTGAAAAAAGTTAAGGGGTATGAATACCTTCCGGATGCACTGCATATGACATATTTTATTTATTAATGATGTATATTAATATGTGGTTTATACGTCATAATTGCATAATTGTGGGGGAACTTAAAATTGTATACTGATGGTACAAGTTTAAAGCCTAAGATTGTATGATCAAAAAGTATGTCCAAAGTATATTCATTAGATATTTTTTGTCTCAGTACAATCACAAATTTGAAATGGGGAGAATTTTTCAGATCTATAAAACCCATACCATATTAATAAAATAAATGAAATAGTCCTAGTAGAAATAAGCTATCATCTCTTCTCTTCTCTCCTAGAGCCCTGATGTAATATATTTTGGAATGTGACACCTTTGTATTGTGTATTGTTTGAATTGAATAGCTCATTATAACTGATGATATGATTCCCTCTAGTGGTGAAAACCTCACAGTACATTCAGAGGTTCTATATTTCAAAATGAAAAAGCACACACACTCAATCATTGGTGCAAACACACACAAACCCACAAACCTGTCGTGGACCATACAATACACTAAGGCTAAGCAATATACTTTGTTCTACTTCACAATAATTGTAGCGTGCAAATGTTAACATTCCCTTTTGTTCAGTAATGCAGGATATACTTAGCAAGCAGAGCCAAGAGAGAATGTAGACACCAGAAAATAGATAAGGTTAATTCAATAAATGACATTGAAAACTGTTTTCAAAGCAAGTACCAGCAGCAATTTACCTTTCTTTGAGCGGGTGGAAAGATTAAGGTGATGAACTCTTTTTTACCCCTATGTGATTCTTTAAATGAAACTAAGTTTCGACCACAGCATCCTGTTTTGTTGACTAATTTTCACACCATGTACATTTCACTTGTGATTGAACTTGTGACAGTGAAGGAGGTTTCACAAGCAAGCGTTAGTGTCTTACTGGAACAAGGAATGAGGACAAAAAATGTAAATGAAAACCACAACACAATGTTCTGTGTCTAGGCAGGATCAAATTATAATGCAATGCAATATAATAAAAACTCATTTATTCTCGAGCAAAGCTGCACCTGACCAATGTTAAACCAAAGACAAAAATCCTGCTGTCCTATTTTGATTGGCTATTTTCTATTTGTAACAAATTGTAGGGCTCTTATTGGCACAATTATAAATCTAGTAAATTCAGATGCAAAACTTTTCAAGACAAAGAAAAACCAAAAGCGTTACACATCCTTACCACAGTGCTTTATACTGCTTATAAACTGAATTGTGCTCGCACAGCAGTTTCGAAAGTCCTACTTTCACAAACCTATTGATTGGACTACATGTTCATATAGGTACTCAAGCATGGGGTGTGAAAAATAGCGCTGTATGTTGGAGAGACTGCACTTTATTTATCACACGTGATTTCTCCTTGTCCTCTCAGCAATCATGTTTTAGCTTACGACTTTTGTAATTGCAAGTTTGTCAAGATCAGGCACTCAAACGTAAACAAATATGCTGGATGCACATCTTGCAGGCACAAACACACACCCACCATTCGACTTCATATTTTAATTTGGGTGTGGAACGTGTAGTCAAAGTGCCCTGTGGGCTGACCATATCAGGTCGTGACATTTGCATTTGACAGGAATCACATCAGACAGGGTTAATACTGAGAAGATGGAGGGATAGAAAAAGGGAAAATAAATAGTGGAAAAGGTTTCCCCCATTCGTCCTACACCCCCTCCCCTCTCTCTTTCCCTCCCTCAATCCCATAGCTGAGGTGCTTAAATTAAAAAGGAAGAAATGCAATTTAAAGACATGGGGTAAACAATCACAAAACACTTGTTTCTGGAGGAGACACAATTTCCTGGTGCCTTGTCCAATTTCTTATGGCCTCGAGGGCTGCCGCATTCGTTTTAACACCTGGTTCTACACCGCTGATTAAAATTGTAATGCCAGTGTTGAATCAATCCATATGACATTTTGGAAATACACAAGTATCAGGTCATTTTATATATACAACATTTCTTTCTATTGTTTTCATTTGGAAAGAGAAAGGTGCAAGTGAAGGTGGTGACTCGCGCTGGGTGTCACTACGCCTTCCAACTGTTTAAAGGGAATAAAGGAAGTTTCAATATCCGATACAAGTATAAACATGTCACTATCATTGTTTTCCATACTATTACCTCAAAAGCCACATGTACGGTGTACTGCAAAACCCAATTACAATTAAAAATGCATTTCTTTGGTTTTGTCAACAACATGCAGTAATTATCATTAAAGGGGCCATAATTGAACTGCTTTAGGAAAGTGGGGAGAATTTGGAGTGCTTTCACTTTTCAAGAGGTATGTGAATGATGGCTAATATGTTTGGTTGCTATCATCATTGCCAATGTGTCTTTAAAGGGACAATTTACCCCAAAATCATAATAAAGTGGATAATTTTTAGATGCTCGGTAATGATTAATTGCATTTCAGCTGTTAAGGCAAGGCAGACATTTCTACTGCCGGTATCTCCAACATTTGGCAACTCACTCGAAGACAATCTGGATTGAAAAATAACATTACAGGTACGAAAAACAACATTTATTGTTGGTTGTGGGGCGAATGGTTCCTTTAAACCAGGATCTCGAACTGAAACCGCTTCTTTCACTTTTCCAAAAGCTCAATTGACCATGAAGGAAATTTGAAGACCAAGCGTGAAACAAGACAAAAAAAACGATTGAGAGTTGAACCATTATTTAAGAGCAAAAATGCAAATAGAGGTGCAGTGTGAATGTGTCAAAGGGAAAGGGAGGAGAGGACGACCAGATTTTTATACATGTATTGTTTCCGCTATACCCCCTCCGGCCAAACATCTGAGGCAGTGTGACAGACGGACTGCTGTTTGCTTCACACCACAGTAATGTTACCAGGCCCTGCGCCCATGTCAATCAATGGCCGTCATGTTCCAAAACATATTCAACACACAAAGAGAACACTTTGGCTTGAGGAAATGGATTGTGCACAAGATTGGCAGCTGACTCTCTGGATGTGTCAATCACCAGAGGCCCTTTGTTTTTACCGCTGTCCAAGGCTTCAGGAACAAAGACGTCTCATTTGTCTTTGTGTGTGATATAAACATACGAATATTCCCTTTTTACATTTGGCGCAAAGATACGAGAACAGCTTAAACAAAATGTATAAAACTGTAGGTTTACTCCATTGAGGTGATTTTTTTAGCATCTCTTTACAGCATGTTTTGTGAAAGCGCTAATCTACACATTTCATGATATGCTGAGGATGAGAGCAGGATGAGGGGGTGCAGCGTTGGGAAGGCAGTCAGATTGTTAGTGTTTGAAACCACAATTTCACACAACGGACATTTGAAATCGGAGAGAGCTGACGGTCCCTGCTCTGGCATCGAATCTAAGCGGCTTCTCTCTGTTTTTTCTTTCCCTCATCTCTCTCCTCTGGTCTCTTGTCCTTTCTTCCTGTCTGGCCTCTCCAGGTGCCGTGCTATCTCACAGCTAACGCAGGAATCCATGAGCCATGTACATCCACGGCCCTTTGAAAGAGGAAGCCACTTTGTCGCTCATCTTGGAAAGCACCTTCCATCGTCCTCTGTGTTCTGTGGGGAGATGAAGGGGGCTCTTGCTAGAAGAGCGGGGGTTTTGAAACCAAAGCCACATGCTGGGCAGAACAGCCAGTTGTAAGACAAGAAAGATCTTTGTGGCAAACACAAGTGCTTGGCTGTCCTCTTGCATGCCTGTCTGTCAGCATTGCTTTGCCGGCTGGACACCTGTACAGCTATAATTTTACACAGGCAAAAACAAAGACATGAGACACAGGGAGAGGGGCGTGTAAAGAGAGGATTATACAGGCGTGTGTTTGTGTGTGTTTTTTCTCTGTAAAGAATTCAGTAAGTGGTGCTGAGTGCCCTCTTCTGAAGGGTAACGTTTGATGGTGAAAATTATCACTCCCCATCTGGAAAATAGTCTGCCTTTCCTAAGGTGAGACTGATATACTGAACACGTGAATGTGACATTTGACACTTGTGAAAAATGTTGCTGGGATAGTCAAGAGATGGCCTTTGACCTTGAGAGAAAGCTGGTGTGAGCACTGAGTGACTGATCATTTTGAACATGCTTTGATCTGCTCTGTGTAAGCTTCCCTTTCAGTGCTGTTCTCAAGCTTGAAATACACTTTTAAAAAGAAACATAGAAAGAATAAAGCACTGAATAAAATAAAGGAGTGACAACAAATAGAGACATAAGCCTGTTTGGGAATGAAAGGGGAGGTCATGGCTTTGGAATGTGAGTGGATGATAGAGAGCAGGAAGAGGAAACAGATAAACTCTTGCATGAACACACACACACACACACACACACACACACACACACACACACACACACACACACAATACAGATACCCATGCCCTGTTGTGCTATCATCAAGGGTCGAGTGTTAGTTGACAGAAACCACTGATCTGCTTCAGTGCTAAAACAGTGATAAGGTGCACAAGGACATTGGTGACCTTTGTCTGTCTGTGTGTAGAAGAGACGCACATACAATCAAGGCTCGACTGTAGAGGGGAATAGAGAGGACTCAGGCCAGAATTACGTGTTACTTATTTTTATCTCATTCATTTTCTTAACATATTTGGGACAAGCACACTGCTCGCTCTCTTCCCCATGACTGTCATGATGATACACTGGTTAAGAACCAGCTCTTTCAGCATCACTCTGGTTTCTAATGTATAAAACAACACTGCCAACATCACAGTGTGGCAGGTGTTATGTTTCATAATTTAGTAGGCGCAATCCATTATGTATATGACTGGCTTAAATTATATTCACTAAAAGGCACACCCATCACCTCAGTGATTCACTTCCCCTGTTATGTGCATCCCTTTTCATTCAAATGATGTTCCAATACAACTAAACTGGATTCTGAATCAAATTTCATGGGAAGCATATTTTGTACTGGTTTTTGGTGGCAGATCTAGACAAACCAAAACACATAGACTCATACCCTAATGGCGGCAGAGTTGCCACGCAAGACATGGCACAGCCCATTGCGAAGGTCACTAGAGTAAGACGATAAGACAACATGTAACTGCAATTTTGCATGTTAGGTAAACATACCCACAACAGTCTCCTAATGTAATTCAATCTCTCTCTCTAAAATGATGTAGTGAAAAGCAAAATGACTGTCCTTTGATAAGTACAAGTGAGGCAGGATTGTAAGAAGTGTGAGTGACATGACAGGATGACTTCAGACTCAGATCGGTGAAAGTCTGATGTCAAATGTTTTGTGTCAATTGTTCTCTGTTAGGTCTGGGGAAATGTCCTTCTGTGTCTCCACATCTGTCGACACTGCAACAAATGTGTCCTTTTTCTGTCTCTCTTGTCCCATCATGTTCTATTTAGTGTAATTGACCTATGGTGATGACACAGGTATCAAAGCAATGGGATTTTCATTTCACGCTCTCTTTTCCGATTGGACTTTCCTGTCTCCTTCCCTCAGCCATTTCCTCTTCTTCTCCGGGCCATCTAGTTCAAATCTCTATGGCGGTGGTGACAACCCAGAGGTTAGAGATTATGATTGTAGGGTAGTTGGTTCTAATCTGCAGACTTGGGAAAATATGAGTGTAAAATGTGAATGAATGAGAAGAAGAAGCCCTTCTCCCTTAACACTAAACAACCATCAATCAACCCAATGGAGCTAATCAGTGTTAAATGATTGCTTATATTGTCTAGTCTTTAATGTGGAGTTTTGTTACATTTGGTTGATATAATCCATTATTTAAAGATGAGCTTGGAAGAAAATGTTGTTAGGGGAACTCTTTATATAATTTATTTGTTGCTTTTCCTTTACATACATGCTTGAGGTAAAGGTAACAAAGGATCATCTTATTGTAAACTACATACTATAATTCATATACAAAATAGGCAACAGATACATTCATGGTACCTATCTAGATAGGTGTCACAAGATTACCGTACACTGTAAAAAATGAAGGTAAAACGATGAAAGTCATCTGTACGAGAGGTTATAATAAAACATTTTAATGTTATCTAAGTGCGGCTAACCTAATTGTGATTTTGTTTCAGTTTCCATTTGTGCAGGTGTTAGTTAACATTAATATCTTACATATTATATTTTACATTTATATCTACTATTTTGAGTCAGTTAACCTTTTTATTACTTGTGATTAATACAAATGAACAGTTAGAACAATTTACTATAACATACATTTTTTTATTTTTGTAAATAGTTGTTTCTTAATAAAGTATTATCAACTACAGAGTGGCATTTGTCCTAGAGAGGATTGTGTTTGTTGCAGTACTGGCTGTGAGCAAGTGGAGGAGCTCTAGTGATGTTCTTTTGACCGCTTGGGAAGACCACTGGGAGGACCACAACACAAACATTGTGTCTGTCTGTGGGAGAACATCTACATTAATGTGTGTTTATAGTAAGCCCCCTTACTGTATTTGACATGTTTTTGTGCACAAATATACAAATACTGTACATTAGTGGACATACTTTTGTTTTTGTAGATCTTATGGGGACCAACGGTTATTTCATATGCTTGTTTATACATGTCTATGCATATTGTAAATAGACTCAGATTTGAAGGTGATAATGTGTATTCCAGAACATCAATTTAGAACAATGAATTTAGGAAGCAACGAATAATTACTGGTGTGGCTGGATAAATGTTGTTCTTTTAGTGTGAACACATAAATAAAAGTCTAATATATGACATGTTATTCAGTTGGTAATGTCCGTTTTGTAGAATCATATGATAAACTGTCCTTTTTTGTGTGGCTGCAATTGATTTCAAATGCACTTTGTTAACAATTTCAAAAGCATGTCTCTTGAATTTAAAGGAAAAAAAGATTGCATAAAGGACATGCATAGCCCAGAGCAGTATGTGATGGCTTCAAAGAACCGTGGGAAATATGGATTTTCTTAGAACTGAAGTTTAAACTTTGACTTTACAGATGTGATTATGGTGCTGTATTGTAATAAAAACATATAGTTTACAAACACAATCATATAGTTAAAGATATTTAATAATCTTCCATGAAATGTGTAGTGCTTAACATGTGATCAAGTATGCATACCATATGCATTTAAAACATATAAAAAAAGATGATGTGTCAGAGAATATTATGAATGTAATACAGATTTAATGGGTATGAAAAAAAGTTGAAAAGTTAAAATATTTGTAAACTTTGGCTATTCTGGATTTGTGTTTAAAGCAGAAAATCATCAGGTTCCTAGAAGTGACCAGAAACCAAATAGTATAACAACAGAGAGACAACTTATAAACTAAGGCCTCTCAACACATACATTTGACACATTTTTCTTGAAGCTGTCTTCATGATTTATGTTGGTATCCTCGTTTAAAAAATATGTGATTTTCTAACCATCAGATCTGACTTACGAGGACAGAAGAATTCAGTAAAAATGTGTTGAATGCAGGAATTTGTTAAACTGTAGAAACTGCATAAGGCTACATGTTCTTGTGCTATATAATTATATATGCAGCATTGTTATAATATTTTTAAATAATGTGTACCTTGCATAGACAAGAAAAAAAATGATTGCATTTGTTCATCATAAAATAAATAAATCAAGGAGACAAAACTCAAAACAGACAGCAGTTTAACAGAGACATAATGGGGAGGAAGTAAAGATATGAAGGTCAGTGTGCATTTGACACTGGTGACTAAGGGGTGACAAGTGCTTAACTTGTAATTATGAGAAAAAATGAATATTCTTACAAAACTTCTCAAGTGTCTCGAGTCTCAAGGATTCATGTACTTTTGAAGAGATAATGTAATTTCTCAATGTGGCTGCAAACAATGACATTCAACAGCAGACAGATTATCAAGCAGAAACATCCTTTCTCTACATCTAAGACCCAGCTGTCTTGCAGCTCTTACATGGTGTTAAAACTGTCCCGGCACAATGGTTGACATTGGTCTTGCAGCAAAGAAAACAATGGCCCTACACGCTCCTATCAAACTCTTACTTAAATCCCCCCTTTTATCCCGCTTTCATTCTGTGTCATTCTGCCTTGTATCTGGCCAGGACTTACAAGTCTCCGGCTGTGACACAAGGGATTCCATGTTGTCCACTCCTAACAGATTACACAAGGACGCAAAGACAAAAGAACAGCAACACGGCCTGTGCATTTATTTGCCTTGCTAAAGAGAGAGGGCGAGAGAAGCGAGGGGAGTCGAGAGGGTGATAGGAGAGGGAGAAAGGAAGAGAGTAAAGTAGAAAAAGAGAGAGTGTAAGTAAAAAGAGAGAGAAATAGTTATTTATGGATATGGATATTGATGGACTAAAAGGAGGATAAGAGGGGAGAAAAAGGGTAAGCGTTTATTTTTACTCTCTGCGGTTATCGCTGGTCCAGGCCCGCATCTTTCTTCTACCAGGAGAAAATGCTAATCATCAATCTCAGGCTGCATGCTACGTCTCTGTTTAATAGCTGATAGGGAGTCTCCACAGGCTGCTTTGCTTCTTTGTTTAAAATGACATATAATGGGACTGAGCCTTATCTATGTGTCTCAATGCATTCTCTCTCTCCCAGTGTCTCTACCAGTCTCTTCCCCTCTCTCTCTGGGATAGAGGTCCAGTGTAAAGGAAGAAGGAACAGCAAGCCGCAATTGATTCTGAGCCAGGGATAACTTAATCCATCAATTTAACATGAAATGAATATGCAAAAGTGAGGGGGGTGGGGGGTTGTAGTGGGAAGGGCATCGGCCAGCGTCTTCAACAATAACAAAAGAGGAGGACAAATAAATGGAGGGAAGAGGGAGAGAGGGACAGAGAGAGAGTGGTATAATGGATGGGGATGGCTTTGATATTATTAGTTAACTACCTCCAAAAAACATATTCGCATCTTCAAGGCAAATCCATTACTCCATGTTTTGGTGTGTGGTGCCATATTTCAGAATGATAAATAAGATGTACTGGAGCCAAATCTTAACCACATTTCATTGTTGCGCATATCAATAAATCTACTGATAAAAAAATGCATCATCTCTATAACATTTAAGATGATTTTACAGACATGTGGGGGAACACTCACGATGCCATATACTGTAAGTTTGTAGGGCTTCTTCAGTTCCAGGTCAGCTTGGAGATATATCGGTAGAAGACTGGTATTGACCAAAGGACAGGTTGGATTGACATTTTAAGGGTTTAACCTAAACAAAAAGCCCAATCCCTTACTGTAACTTAATTTACCCAATATTGTTTTTGACTAGCTCTGTGAAACATTGTTTTTTTAGGGTTAGGGTCGTTCAAGTTGTGGACATGATACACATTCTTGATTATGGTTTAATTCTACTCTTCTACAGGTTATGGTAATAATACGTGTAGCAGTTTTTCAACAGTTGAGTAATTTCTTGCATTTAAATAACTGTTTCGATGTGTTCCAGTCAGGCTTTCGTCCAAACCACAGCACTGAGACTGCTCTTGTAAAGGTCTTTAATGACATCCACTTAAACACAGACAGTGGCAGAACTTCAGTATTAGTATTCTTAGATCTCAGTGCTGCGTTTGACACTGTTGACCACAGCATATTACTAGACCGACTGGAAAACTGGGTGGGACTTTCGGAAACAGTTCTAAATTGGTTTGAATCCTACTTAAAGGACAGAAACAACTTTGTTTCTATAGGTAAATACACATCTGAGTTGACAAATATGACATGTGGGGTTCCTCAAGGCTCCATCTTGGGGCCTCTTCTCTTTAACATCTACATGCTACCACTGGCTCAGATAATGAAAAACAACAAAATAAGTTACCATAGCTATGCAGATGACACACAAATGTACGTAACAATTTCACCAGGAGACTATGCTCCAATTCAAACACTGAGTAAGTGCATTGAACAAATCAATGACTGGATGTGTCAGAACTTTCTCCAATTAAACAAAGATACAACTGAGGTAATGGTTTTTGGAGCCAAGTCAGAACGTATAAAAGTTAGCGCTGAGCTTCAGTCTGCAATGTTCAAAACAACAGATAAAGCAAGAAATGTAGGTGTAGTCATGGACTCTGACCTGAGTTTCAACAGTCACATTAAAACAGTTACTAAATCAGCCTACTATCACCTAAAGAATATATCTAGGATTAAAAGACTAATGTCACAGCAGGATTTGGAAAAACTTGTCCATGCTTTTATCTTCAGTAGACTCGACTACTGCAATGGTGTCTTCACAGGTCTCACTAAAAAATCTATTAGGAAGCTGCAGCTGATTCAGAACGCCGCTGCTCGAGTCCTCACTAACACTAAGAAAGTGGATCACATCACTCCTGTTCTGAAGTCTTTACACTGGCTTACACTGGCTTACACTGGTGTGTCAAAGAATAGATTTCAAAATACTGCTGCTGGTTTATAAAGCACTGAATAGTTTAGGCCCAAAATACATTTCTGACCTCCTGCTAAATTATTAACCATCCAGATCTCTCAGGTCTTCAGAGACTGGTCAGATTTCTGTCCCCAGAGTCAGAACTAAACATGGTAAAGCAGCGTTCAGTTATTATGCTCCAAATATCTGGAACAAACTCCCAGAAACCTGCAGGTCCGCTGCAACTCTGACTACTTTTAAATCCAGGCTGAAGACTTTTCTTTTTGTCGCTGCTTTTAATTGAACTATTCATATCTTAGACTGCACTGTAACTTTTATCCATGTACTTTTTCTTTTAATGTTTAATTGAACTATTCATATCTTAGACTGCACTGTAACTTTTATCCATGTATTTTTTTCTTTTAATGTTTATTTTATTAGCTTTTCTTTTTAATGACTGATTTTAAATGCCATTTTCTTAATGTCTTTCATTTTTTGTAAAGCACTTTGAATTGCCTTGTGTTGAAAAGTGCTATATAAATAAACTTGCCTTGCCTTGCCTTGCCTAGCAGTATGCCAGTAAAAAGCAGGAAAGAAGAAGACTTATAATAAGTGAACACAGAGGTTTCAAACTTTTAAGAAAATGTCACTTTGTAAGGAGAAGAAAAGTAATTTGTTTTGACTTCAAGAATACAATTTTTGACGACTTAAACAGAATACAAACAGAATGTATTTGTTTAAAGAAAGCTTTATAGGACATCTTAAGGTCCTTACACACCAATCTGACACCAAAGAACACGTCCCGACGGACCCGACTGTTGTGTCGCCTCACGTCTCCTGCGTCTTGGCCAACAGTCGCACTGGAACACACCGCAATAAACCTAGTGTGCTCTATAGGCACCCCTCCCTCCCATCTCCAGTGCCTGGACCTAGCTGTTGCGGACCATCTTGCCATACTCTTTACTGTTCCTGTCCCCCTGCCCACTCAGCGTGCAAAACGCACCATCACATTCAGAATCACCAAATCACTGAGTGCACCAGCCCTGACCAGCACGATAGCAGCCCACCTAGCCTCCATTCCCCTTACCACCACAGTGGATGGCCTGGTTGCTCGCTACAACTCAGCTCTATCCCTCAGCCTTGACTCTCTAGCCCCCCTCAAAACCCGGACTGTCTCCTTCACCCGTTTGGCCCCTTGGTTCACCACTGAACTCCGCGCCCTGAAGGCTTCTGGTCGTCGGCTAGAGAGACTCAAAACAAGAACTGACTTTGCCGTCCACCGCGAAGCATACCAGGACCATGTAAAAGTCTACAAAGAAGCCCTCTCCCTGACTAGGTCTTCCTACTACTCCACCCTCATTGGCATCCAACAATCCCAACCGAGAATGCTGTTCTCAACCATAAATCGGCTTCTCCGCCCCCTTGATCCCCCCCATCCCCCAGGTGCTCTTGATCTCTGCTCAAAGTTTCTGGATTTCTTCCAGGCAAAAGTTGATTCCATCCACCAGCAGCTTCTGGTGCCTGGCCCCCCACCTACTTCAACCGCACCCCAGCCACAAGGTTTTACTCGTCCACCTAGGTGTTGCCTCTCCACCTTCTCCCCAGTGGATGTCATCCAAATTACCAAGCTGGTTACTAAGGCCAAGACATCGACCTGCTCTCTTGACCCCATGCCCACAGCCTTGGTCAAGGCAGCTCTATCCACCATCTGCCCCATCATTGTTGACATTGTGAACTTGTCCCTGTCTTCTGGCACAGTCCCACCCTGCCTCAAAACTGCCTCAGTCTCTCCAATCCTGAAGAAGCCTGGCTTGGACCCGGAGGACCTCAACAACCACCGGCCGATCTCAAACCTCCCATTCGTGAGCAAGATCCTGGAAAGAGCAGTTGCCGCACAACTGCAACACCACATGTCACTGCATGAGCTCTACGAACCCCTCCAGTCTGGCTTCAGACCATATCACAGTACTGAGACTGCCCTCATCAAAATCACAAACGACCTCCTCATCGCATCTGATTCTGGCCTCATCAGCATTCTCATCCTCCTGGACCTCTCAGCAGCCTTCGATACCATATCCCATTCCATCCTCCTCAGCCGCCTGTCTGACTACCTTGGCCTCAGTGACACAGCTCTTGCCTGGTTCGAGTCCTACCTGTCTAACAGGAAAAACGTTGTCACCATCAGTGACTGCAGCTCCCCTCCCGCCCCAGTCAACCAAGGTGTACCTCAAGGCTCTGTGCTTGGACCCCTCCTATTCAATATCTACATGCTCCCACTTGGTCAAATCATCCACCAACATGGTCTCAGCTTTCACTCTTATGCTGATGACACACAGCTCTATCTCTCCACCAAACCGTCCACTCAGCTCCCCCCTCAATCCCTTGTCAACTGCCTACAGGACATAAAAAACTGGATGTCATCAAACCTGCTCAAAATCAACAGCAATAAAACAGAGCTCATGATTGTGGCTCCCAAGACGCAGCTCCAGAAGGTTGGAGACCTGCTTCTCTCCATTGACGGCTGCTCTATCTCCCCGTCCACTGAAGTCCGCAACCTGGGAGTCATCCTGGACACCACCCTCTCTTTCCAAGCGCACGTCAAATCTGTCACCAAATCCGCCTTCTACCACCTAAAAAACATTGCCAGAATCCGGCCTTCTCTCTCTGACTCTGTGGCAGAAACCCTGGTACACGCCTTCATTACATCCCGTCTGGACTATTGCAATGGAATCCTGTCTGGGGTTCCCAGCAAAACCCTGGATAGGCTCCAATACGTCCAGAACTCTGCCGCCAGGCTTCTCACCCACACCAAGCCATGGCACCATATCACCCCCACCCTCATCCACCTACATTGGCTGCCGGTAGAGTCCCGGATTCAATACAAAACACTCATCCTCACGTACAAGTCCCTCCATACCCTCGCCCCCCAGTACTTATCGGACCTCCTCCATCCCTACACCCCTTCTCGGAGTCTGCGGTCCTCAGACACGGGCCTGCTCTCCATCCCCCGCTCTCGCCTCCGAACTGTTGGTGACAGAGCATTCAGTGTTGCGGCCCCCACCCTCTGGAATGCACTTCTTGCCGAGATCCGTAATGCTGCCTCCCTGGACATCTTCAAATTATCACTAAAAACACACCTGTTCACCCTGGCCTTCGGGCCCTAGCCCTTTTCTGGTCCCCTGGCTTCCTTTATTTATTTCTTTGAAGCCCTTTATTTCTTTGCCCGATGATTGTCTTTTGTTTTGTTTGTCCACCATGTACAGCGACCTTGGGTCCCTTGAAAGGCGCTATATAAATATCATTTATTATTATTATTATTAATAGGAACTTTCACACCGGAGTACTTTTCCCGTACTTTTCCCATACTTTTCCCAGAAATAGTTCCGATAGTTCCTGGGATGTTGCGTTCACACCAAAAATATTTTTCGGGAACCTTTTCACCCCTTTTTAGTCCCTGATAGAGAGCAGGGACTTTCCAACGGAGAGAGACTATTATGGCAACACAAAATAAAACGTGGGATCGGTGGAGTGATGAGGAGGTGTCGGCACTTCTGGCGATTTACCCGGGGCTTCGGGTGACGATTTACTGCCACCCAAAGTCCCGGACTCCGGGGGGCTCCGGGACTTCGGGTGGCAGTATACGCCGTGAAGTTGTTTGCGGCCTGCCAGTAAACCCAAAGCAGAAGAAGAAGAAGAAGAAGTGACGTCAGCGGCTTCATTTGCGTAATCCTCCCTCAGGGACTTATTCCAGTGTGAACGCGATTTACTAGATAATTCCGGGGAAATAAATAAAAGTTCCAGGGGAAAAAGTTCTGGGAACTATTCCTGGGAAAAGTACGTGTGAAAGCACCTAAAGACTTCAGCCGACGGCCAAGTAGCACGTATGCGTGAGTAGCAATAACTCTCCTTACCAGCAGGCGGCGGTAGTGTGTATTCGTCATTCAAAAGAGGCAACAACTGGAAGACAGACTGTGTGATACACCGAGAGAAGAAGAACAGACTGCGTGATATAAACAAACAACAAATAGCGTGCACGTTCCATTTTCACTCTACAGCGAGAAGCTCATGGAGCTTTCCCGAACCTTCGTCGAGAGCTGGAGTTAAATTGAATCTCAGATTTGCCTTCTTAATAGTTTGTTTGGGTCCCTCACTTCCGTTTCGCTTCTCATGCACTGATTCGCTAAGCTGAACAACCAATCAGAGTGATTTATTTTGCCGATGGCCTTTTACCGACAGCCTCCCGATTCAACATGTTGAATCGGCGGCGGAAGGTGTTGGCACGGCCGAAAAGACACGATGGGGCGGGACACACCAATCTGAGTAGGGCGACATCGACGACTCATCGACGGCCAGACATCTATCGACATCTATCGACGTCGAAAATCGGCTTGGTGTGTAAGGACCTTTAGCCGTAAATCTTACTACAATGCCATGGTGTAAATGGTTATTGCTTTGGTTACATTACATTTTCCTTTGATCTCACAGCAATGTCTCTACTTCTTTGTTATCACTGGACTGACAGAAGCTCTCAACTCAAAAAGCTTTATAATTGCTGTATCTGATCAGACATGTACGCTTCCGCTACCATTTCATTTGTAAACCTTATTTATTACACTAGTGTTACAATGAAACCAATGCAGCTGTAAAATGCATCACTTTCTTTGCAAAAGAAGCTTGCTGCATTACCTTCAACTGCTACTGATCATGTTTATAATAAAGCAAAAGCAGTTATTTACTGTGTGCCCCGTTTTGATGAAACACAAGTGGTTTTGATCATGAGATTATTAGAGATTGATCTCTTAGGACACTTAAAAGAACCGACTGCCATGCTGGTCTGACTGTCGTAAAAAAAGTCAATGAACATAGTAAGGTGTTGTTGCCTTTGTGTTTTTATTGAATTAACTGTATCTGTGCTTGTAACCAGTGGTTTAAGGGCATTTTATCTGTATTGACTCTCTTTCACTGAGTTCCTGGCAAAAACAAACGACTGCACTTTTTAAAAAAAACGTAATACAACACATTTGATTCATTTTCCAGGAATACACTTTTGTACTTGGCTTTCAAAAAGTTTACAAACTCAAGTGTATATTCTGCCTAAGTAATTGCCTATTTTATGAAAATCAAATAAAGTAGCTGAATATTTCCATTTCCTCACCGTCATGCACTTACAGGTTGCTAGTGTTTATGCTGGTTTCGGGTCAGCTGCTTGTCTGTCACATGATCAGGAAGGAAGAAAAACATTAACATTGAACATGGGCTGGAGCAGATGAAAGCTCTTGGCCTGACTGTCAGTGCTCTGAGGTGATGAGAGATGTCATTACTTATTCATGAGTCCTAAATGCAGAGCAGAGGAGATGGGCATGGCTGACCCTGAATCATAGGGGGTGGGTTACGTGTGTGTGGGGGGGGGGGATATTAGATGAAAGCTGTGTGATTGAATTAAACACAGAGCGCCAGCTGTGGTGTTGACATTATCTACAGGGCCATCAAAGATAAACAAAGAACAAATGCAGTCTTTATTTCTCAAATATGTTTTAACTTTTTTTGTCATGCCCAAACACTCCCAAGTTTTTGTCAGAGAGGGGAGACGGAGTTTGGAGTGTGTTATGTCCGTTGGGTTTTCTAGGGAAATGTCCAACTTTAGTGCTAATTAACACATATGGAAAAATATGTTTTAGCCTTTTACCAACAACTCTATTCAAACAGATTTTCAGATAGTTTGCGATGGCAGTGGCTTGGAAACTATGATTAGAATATTTGTATGTTATTTTTAGCATTAATGTTGGAGTGAGGCATTTTTACAAATACTATCAGATATCCTATTGTTGCCAGGGAACGATCTCTGTATTTCGCAGTATACCAGAGTCATGGTGTCGGCACGTTTGCCTGAAGGTTGGCTCTTTCTTCAAGTCTTTGTGTACAATTTATTTCCCTTGAATTAAGTATTCATTTATATCTGGAGGATCCCACCCATACAATAGCCTTCACCATACTCTCACCTGCTAGGGTCTCTCCCATTTCATCATTTCAAGTCAATCAAAGTCATTCATTTAAAAAAAACGATAACGTTACAAGAACTCCAATGTGGGACAATACTTCAAAAACTGCATTCAATGAAAACAATTGTAAACATATCTGTTTAGTATGTTGGTACCTGGTATGGTTTAGGCTAGGATAATATTGTGTTTGTGGGAACTAATTAATGGTTAAGGTTATAAAGCCAACATTTGGTTAAAGTTAGAGTAGAGAAGGACAGTTGCTGATGTTAAAAAGAAAGGAAGAAGGAGACACACTAAGGAACTGTCTACCATACTTTTAAATTCTTACTGTACTTTGCTACAGAGCCCAGTCGTACTACGTAACTTGTCACTGAAACGATAAGGTTCCAAATCACCCCATATGAATGCAGTTCCTAAGTTCCTTGAAAATCACACAAGGCAGTTGTAAAGTGTATGAAGAAGGGAGCACTACAACAACTCAATACTTAGTACAAAAAAGTAGTTTAAAACATAACAATAATTACATTATTGATTTCAGAAATAGCCCACATGCAGTTTAATCAAAAATACCATATCATCAGTTGCTGTAATTAAACATCCCTTCTTGAGAATTATGCATGTAACCTATTTTGCTATTTGTAAATACTAAAAACGGTTCAATGAAGAAAAAGGTGAACATGAGAAGACACCTGTTCCTGTTCCTGTTCCTCCTCACACTTTGTTTGAACTATCCCCTCCTCCTCCCCCTCTGATGAGTTCAGTTACAGTGGAATGCTTTGGATGGGATATTTGGAGTGAGCAGCATCCTTTATAATCCATATCCAGTTATCCAGTGACTCAATTTCCTGCTGAATGCTGCCCTTGTGTGATCAGAGACCTGTACACAGCTGAGGGCACTACTGTTTCAAAGCAGCTGGAAATGGCCTGTCATCAGAGGTGGGGGATGGTGGGTGATGATAATGGATGGGTATTATGGGTTGTATCTGAAAGCTTAGGAAGATCATACACATTTGACAAATGTGCGCACACATGTTTTGTGTTTGAATGTGATACCTGAAGGTTTGAAATCTGAAGCCAAACAGCTGAACTAGTACGATCTTACTTTGTGAACACACATCAAGAGATTTGCCAAAATAACTCAACATAATATCCTTGAAATATCACTCACTACTGCGACCATACCCTGCCGTCCCAGGTCCGGTGAGCAGTTTCCTCAATTTGATACCACTGGCCAGGGATAAAAAATGTAAACTAAGTCCCCGTCTTGTAGCTAGACAGATGATAGCAGGTAAAAAACAGTGTTGCCCCATGTTTGCAACCTGATTTACAAACTCTGCGCTCTGTTTTCTATCTACCAGACTCCCGAGCAAACAGGCCAAAGAGGTTACACTACAGGAAATGAATTCAATATCACCTAACTATTTCTATTTGATAGAGGTGGGTGTAAAATATGCGCGTCTGGCCTCCATGGGACAACCCCGCCAAGCTATTATTGACTATTCATTTTTCCCTGCTTGTCATTGATGTATGTGGGCAAAGGGATAAGTAATGCATATGTAAGCCATAGTATACTCCTTCTTAAATATACATTGGCCAAGAAGTAAAAAGCTGCCCCAGTGATTTTTCCACAGTCCTTATCTGCATTTGCAGGTTGCCCAGATCCATCAATGTTTATGAAGCCGAGGCCAGTGTAATTCTAGTACATTTATCCAGCTGGAACACACACCTGCGTGTATAAATGCACATAGAAACATACAGACACAAGCACACACACTTCGAGGGACTTTTCCATTAAGCCATGAATATCTCTGGCATGGCCCAGTATGTTTTTTTCACTTTGTTAATATCCAACCCAGACAAAAATCTTGAATTATTTTCAGAGAAAAAATTCCCAAATATTTGATTGTAGATAAGGCCAAGGGAGGCTCCTGGCTGGGCGTCACTGGAAGATAACTAGGTTTTATTAATGACCTGACAGTGGAACAGGCTAAAGTAATTAGGCTCTCCCCTCTCTTCCTCCCTTCTGCCCTCCTTCTCCCTCTCCGCTTTCGATAGATGGGCGAGCACATTTTGGCGATAGTTTGATAACCAAAGGGACACCAGCATCCTGTGGGCAACGCAGGGAAAAAAGAGCAGAATGAATGAGTGCAGGGAAAAAAAGAGGGATGCCATTGATGTTATCGAAGTTCATTCGATTTGTCGCAGAGAAAGCAAAGCGCCTATCGGTTACATTCACCTGTGAATGGTTAATTGACCAGCACATGCATATCGGCGAGTCATTAATAACATTTGACTAATGGTTTAATTCTGTCTCTCTCTCTCTTTCTCTCCCCCACTCTCCCTCTTCCTCATCTTCTCCCTCCTAAATAAATGAAACAACATTTATTTCTGTCGTCAAATTGTATGTATTCTACTTGGTAGAGCCACGCATAAAGTTAACTTCTAACATTATACGCTCAAAGCCATGTTCTCTAACGCTCTCTGTGTTATGTATATTCATTAAAAATATATATCTCTATACATGTATTCATACAAAAGATAATGATACAAAAGAAAAAGTGTTATACTGTATTTACATTATTAGTAATATGTATTATTCATATGTATTTATTTGTGTTTTCCGTGGCACATACAATTATGTTGTAAGTATTTGAGGAGTTTTTTTATTCACCGCAATAAGTCAAAGAAAATGTGATTAAAAACTCATAACTTACTGAAGTAAAAGTCAATGTGACAGTATTTTCTAATGATAATTCTGGGAATTATAAATCTATGTGGATTTAAAAATATTTCTGAATAAGATGCCACCACAATACAGGACAGTGAACAGCTTTAAAACAGGTTTTAATATCAGCATAACATTATTATTCATATACTTGTGAAGTGAATTGCATAGTGAAGATACAGTACTAACTAGCACTTGCAGTTTAATATTCCTCTTCAAAGAGTAATTTCAACCACAAGTAAAGAAGTACGTAACCTTTTGTAAAAGAGGGGTCATCTAAGGCAAAACATAAATCTGCCATAGTCTGTGAAACGCCATTCTTGCTAGTGTCAAAATAATAAACATTCACTCGTAACAATGTGGAATTGGAGTCATCCTTCTTAGCTGTTCCCTTAGACAGCCACATATGACAAAATCACTGGGCATAGGAACTCATAAAACATGTAGAACACAATGTGATACATTGCACTGCAGCAGTCGCTGAATACATTTTCTGTTGAGCTAATAAAAAATGGCATATGATAAAAATCACCAGATGAAGAATAAGTCATATAATTATCTCCTCAAGACACAGCACCCATGTGGGGCCAGCTCTCCCTTTTAAAGGCCCATTTGTCTTTTGATTCATTAGTAGAAACATCTGCACTATCTGTCTATCTCTCACAGCAGCTGTAGGCTGGATAGGAAGAGTCTGAGATACATTAAGACAGCCAGTCGCTCTGTTAAGTGTTTAAATGTGATGCTATCCATCCCCTGGGTGCTGAAGCTGACCCTCAGAATGGGTGTGTGTCTTAGAGAAAGAGAGTGTACATCTGTGTCTATGCAAAAAAACTTGTGTGATCCGATAATGACCCTGAACATTTTTCTAAATACGTGCATTTGTGCATGTTCAGACTTGGATGCTGTGTGTGTGTGTGTGTGTGTGTGTGTGTGTGTGTGTGTGTGTGTGTGTGTGTGTGTGTGTGTGTGTGTGTGTGTGTGTGTGTGTGTGAGAGAGAGTCAGACAAAACAATCTGGCAGACAGACAGAGAGCAGCAGAGAGTCACTCCAGATAGATCGAATGTCCACTTATCACAAAGGAGAGGATAAGGAGATTATCTGGAAATCAAAGGCTGCCAGTGCTATCTGAACTGGTTCTTCTCTGAGCCAGATGGACAGCCTGTCTCTTTACTCCTACTGTCTTCTTTTTTTCCCTCTCCATCACTTCCTCGCTGCTCAATTTAATCTTTTAAATTGCACACCCTTCTGTTTACTGATCTAAACACCTCTTCATCTCACTTTATTACTTTTGTCACTTTTTTCCCTGTGTTCTGAATCTTTTCTTTCATTTACCACATCCTCATTCTACCTCGGGGTTAGAGGAAAATTGAGATTAGAATCAAGTTCATTTCTCATATTAAGGGTGAATGAAATTGAACAAAGTCAAATATATTTGGCACATTTGGTGTATATTTTAAGTGTACCATCTTCTATGAAGGGAACAAAGTCATAGGCTATATATTTTTGACAGATTAGATTTACTTTTATTTAAAAGGAACTGTATAAAGCAAGTGTGGACTGTCTTAGAGGTTCATCGGTCTGGAATTGATTACTGGATACAGGAATTTCTTCGAAACTCAAGATTGTGGCCTGTTTCCTTTGGACGATAGTTCTATGCTTGTATGTATGTAAATGCCTAAGAGGTAGCACTGATATTATTTTTATATTTTGTGTCTGGATAAAGAAAGGGACGTCAGTCAGTTAGCCTTACACATCTAGCTGTCAGAAAACAGCAGGTGAGGTGCTTTAGAGGCACACAGTAAAAACACAAGCAATCATTTTATCTGTGTTATTTTTGTCCTTGTTATTAGGCCACGCTGTATTGGTGTATACATTATGTCTATATGTTCAAGCCAACATAATATTTTCCTTCAGTAAGTGTATGTGTAAAATCCATGGAGCCATAATTGCCTCCGTTTGCAGCGTTAGGTTTGTGACAAGACAGACTAGATGTACTTCACCCAGTAGAATGATGGACTCTTGATGTAAGATGTAGTACAGCAGTTTAGCTCTGGTGTACGCGTTAGACAGACAAGATGTTCTACAGCCTTAGAAATGACATATCTGCGGTCTGAGATGTGGGTGTGTGAGTGTGCGTGTTCCTGAGTGTGATGGATCAGCCCTGAGTTGACATGATGTCCAACAGGAGTGTAGTACAAGCTCAAAGAAACCATGTTGCTTTTGGTCAACATGCTCTGTGCATTTTGCTCAGTTAACTAGGTTTCCTCTTGTGGAAAGCAACAAGCACTTTCCACCTCCGGGCATCTTCCTTTCCTCTCCGGCATCCGTCTGTCTTTTATTTGATCATTTATTTTATGAAAATACGTGTTTTACCAGCCTATCAATATTTAACTTTGCTGTCTGACAATGTACAGTTTTAAATGTCATGCATTTATGAATATAACTGAACTAAAATAACAACATACAATCTAAGAATTAAAGCAACAATCTAGAAAAATACCAAAGATTTACAATTTTGAGTATCAACATTATTTCAATTGTATTATTATATTATATATATATATTGTTTGTAACATGCACCTCTGTCTGCATCATGTGTTGTTATATTGATGTAATAACCATATTTCTATTTAGTTTTTGTGTGTTTATTTGCGTTTTCTTTTTGTGTGTGTTTCTCTGTGTTTTTCTTTTTAAATATGTGGGGGTAATTAGGGCAGAAAAGTTGCTGGATGAAATACATGTTCCCTGTACTGACCTACTACAGCTGCCTGCCATCGCAACTCAAATCCCTACAGAAAAGCTTGGTCTCTCCTCTTCCTCAATTTACTTTGTCTACAAGGGCTGGAGAGTCCCTGCAGAGCATCACCACAATGCAACACACGCACTTAGACACACACACACAAAGAGCCATTATAAAATGCCAATTTATATTTCATATGTTCCTGTTTGAATCTGTTTGCGCCTCACAGTTACAAATGGAGGCGACATGGTTAAAGTATTTATGCTATGCAACCCAACAGTCTATCTATTAGTAATATGGAGGAGTGAAGGGAAACATATTCTTTGTCTTATATCCCATTTGTTGTCAGGATGGATTCACTCATTCAGGAAGAAGCCATACGGGGATAACTTGGGGTTTGTAAGGGGCAGGGACGTGTGTGTGTGTGTGTGTGTGTGTGTGTGCGTGTGCGTGTATTTTGTGTTCACAGGTTTTAACTGAATGTTCTTTGTTTTGTATACTGTTTGTATCTACCTGTCCAGTACCTAGACCACATGTGTCAAACTCAAGGCCCGGGGGCCAAATCAGGCTCTTGGTGGATTTAATTTCGGCCCGCAGGATGATTTTTAATTACTATTAGATCTGGCCTGCCGGTATATTGCACGCACACCTTCACTCAATCCTGAGGGTTTCCTCAGCTCAGAGCCTGACCCCAAAAATGGATGAACTTGCATGAGATGCCAAGTATCTCAGAGCAGCAAACTGAGTTTCAATGGATGTTTCCTTCTGCACTTCTTTTTCTTGCGACAACAGGGCATGTTTGGTTTTTTCTTTGAGGGAAATTGTTTTTTTTAAGCTGTTGTTGGCCTGTGGGAAAATGTAATCATAAGAAATGAGTCGGGAAAAGCTGCAAATAGAGCCATAAGAAATGAATGCAACTGATTATTTAATGTTTCATGTTGTTTTTATAGGCAATCATTTATGCTTTGTTAGTTCCAGGTTTAATATGTGCAATAAGTTCATTTCAATAAGTTTTGCAATAAACATTGAACCAGTCCGGCCCTCGACTATAGTACCCATTTTTTTATTTTGGCCCACTGTGTATTTGAGTTTGACACCCCTGATCTAGACGTACAGGAGATATCAGCTATAGGGTATACAAAACCATCTATTATTTATACATACTTTTATATGTGTTCATGGGTATGTATGGTTTAGGTATTCATTGTTCCTGTTAAAATATGGTGAATGATATAGATAGATCATGGCAAACAAATTAAAGGGCCTTACTTGGCTAATTTTCCGGTTCATATTTGCATTTTGTGCTTCAGCAGGGACATTTCTATAGGTTTGAATGTTTAAAAGGCGCTTTATTTGTCTCAAACTGCATGTGATGCAGCACCTCTTTTCACCCTCCGTCCAGTCTGCTCAGATTGGTTTGCTGGCTCGCTCTGTTGTGATTGGTCAACCACTTACAGATATCCCGCCCCTCCACCTATCATGTACAATGTGTTGAAGAGCAAGCCAATATAAGCGTGAGGGTTACATAGTGATGTCAATATGTTACAGAAGTAAAGAAAGGAGTCCAATCAAGGCTTTCGGAATTTAGCTTTTGCATTTCAATGCACAAAAAACCTACGCATCACACTACAGGAAACACCTGAAACCTGCGGCCCACATGGCTAAAACAAATGGTATTGTGATATCTGGAAAAAGTACCGTGCGAAAGTAGAACACAAAGCCAACAAAAATTAAATAGTTCTGATGGATATATTGTGTAATCACTTAGTTTACAACTTTGATAAAAACCTTGGTGCTGTAATAAAGTAGCCAGTGTATTCAAAACAAGTCGAACATGACCATATCACCCCTCTGTCAACCTTAATTACAAACAGATCCCGTTTACCTGATGTAGTTAGGATCTCTATTCTTGTTGCAAAGATGCTGACTCACACTTGGACTGTAGGTATCCCGGTGACACCGAATCTATTTGTTAAATCACTTTAGGAAACAACAAACTAATGTCGCCACAGTGGTAGTAGTAGGCTAACATCATGTAAACAAGGAGAACTGGATGCTGCATTAGGCTAAATGACAGTTAAATCTAAGGCATGCAGCGCTGCTAGCAATATGCCAAGTAGCAGACAGCAAAACAAAAGGAGAGATGTTTACAATTGTGTTACAATGAGCCATGCCAGGGAGAAAGGTACAAATTAATAGTTACAAAATGAAATCTTGCTTCAGATGCATGTTTACCTCTGGTTAAATGCATATTAAATGAAGGGTGTAACCTAAAAAGCAAATAAAAGCAAATACCATTTTAAAACCATGCTGAGGTGCAGGGGGGCATGTTGTAATCACAACATGCTGGAACATAAGTTAAAAGTCTTTCAGAATTTATATAACATGGAAGCAACATTATTTTGCATGTAAGCGAGGAAGAGAATTTGCATGAGATATGAATAACTTATGAGGGCGCAACACAAGTTGCACCAATCAAAATTAATTATTTCTATTGTTAATTTTTTATTGTCTTTTTATTTTATATTTTATTTATTGTCACATGACTTAGAAAATGCATTAGTCACTTAGCATCCCTTAAATGTTTTATGGCAAGCTGCTTGGGAGAGAAGAATATATACACTATAGTTGCAAAAGAGAAAACAACAAAATGGACCCACATGATGCACGCAGCTGTCACACAGAGGAAGACCTTTGGTAACATATTGACATTGAAGTGTCAGAATTTAGTATTTACTGTGAGTTATATATAATATCACATTTTTACAGAACTTTATTTGAAAAATGCACAACATTTTTGGGAAGACTGAATTGAAAATTTAACAATTTAAATCTAGTGTATTCTTTTGACGTCATCCATCACATCTGACTGATTCTCATAGGGGAGTTACTATTCATTTCCCAACAATGATGTTCAGAATGGATGAATGGAAACATTATGTCTCATTCCAAAAGAAAATAGCAGCCCTCATCCAAAAGGAATAGGGTGGATATGGGCCTTGAGGCCATGTTTTATTTTCTATATATTTCTCAGTCTTGCCCGTAACCATCTAACTGTGTGTGACAGGCCCCATGCATATTAAAGACATTAATTTCAGTGTCAAGCCATGATGATGATTTGTCTGAAAATATGCTCGATTAGCTATTAATCCTTTACCTTCACACAATTAGCATTCATTGTGATGGAGGGGGAGGTGGGTGCCTGATTATAACAGTTTGGTTCCAGAGGTACTGGAGGTTTTCAATCTGATCAATAATACAGGCCTTAATGAGGCGCAACCTGTCCCCAGCTGTGAGGATTTCATCCAAAATGCATTAATTTCCTGTTTTATTAATCTGGCACCACAAGCTGAGATGTTCAAAGCTGCAGGAAGGCCAGAACCTGTGGTGCAGGCAAAGAGGGCAAGAAAGTGAGCGGGAAAGGGACAGAGGAATTATGTATGTTTACCGACACTCCAACAGGAGTCCTACCATCCCGTTCTTCAAAGTTATCGGGAAAGTCACTAAACTCTCAAAGCTTAAACATAAAGCTGCCTTAAAGTGATCACTTTATTTTATTTCACTAAATAATATTTTTGTCCAAACGAACTAGGAAAGGAATATTTTCATGATATCTATGAAAGAAATGCCAGTATTTAAATACATTTTAGCTTTAATTAATGAGTATTTATTGAGTGTTTTGTCTTCTTTTATAATTAGACTCAAAATACGGAGGCGGGCAGAGAGTCTGTAACCATTCTTGTAATCGGCTCCCGAGTATTTACACCATATTACCATGTTAGTATTACTGACATGTCAATTTATCATTTTCTAAATATTGCAGTTATTTTCAATAACGCTATATTGTGTGATGATAGTCATAACTGGTATTGTAGTATACAAAGATGTTGGTTAGGAATAAAACAATCCATCTGTGTGTACAGTACAAGTTAGGGAGAGTGACAATGCATATTCAATGTGTAATGGAAATGCCAGCGAAATCTAATAATATACTGTACTTTAACAACAGTTGTACACAACAGATAGTTTTGTATGCTGAGCTGAGCCTGGAATGGACACACACACACACACACACATTAAAAACAACGGAAATTTGGGGGGCGCCAGAAAATGTCCGTTAAAAAGAGGAAAAAAAACTCTAAAATAAAATACGGAGATAACATGAAAAAAAAAAGTAACTTACCTTACCACAAGTAGCCTATATTACTGTAATTTTACATGAAATATTTTTCTCTTAACATATATTATTTGTTAGAGTCATACACCTCTAGAAAACAGAATAATTATCTTTAAGAAAATGATAAAGAAAAGCTAAAATACAGAAAATTACTTTTATTATTACAAAGAAGTACCGTATATCTAAGACCATTTTCAAGTAAAACACAAAGAAAAGAACGTAATTTTACCTTCCAAAAGCCTTAGTTTACATTAACTATCACATTTCTTGCCAACAAAATCTGTAATTCTATTTCATCCTTACTGACCGCCAGAGGCGGTGCTTTAGCACTGGATATCTTCCGTCTCGCGCATGCGTAGGTCGAATATTTATATCAACAAAGTCACGTGTGACATCGTATGACCCCGGAAGGCATAAATTCCGGTGTTGTCAACGAGTTCAGTCCTTTTTCATCTTCTCGCTGCGCAGGTTACTACTTTTTGAGTAGAAGCCAAGCTAGCTTATTGAAAATTAAGATTCTAGCTCATCGCTACCTGTAGCCTTGTGATCGTCTCGATCGGAGCTGCGGGCTAGGAAAACGCTCTCCCTCCAAAGGCTGCGACGAGCTAGCTGTCCGCCCTCCCAAGGGAGGGGACTGCGGTGTTCACCGCTCGGACCCTAGGAGCTCCGGACCGGTAAAGAGCGGACGCTCCTACACGTCAGCCGGTGAGATCGCTACCATTTATCGCTGATTGTGCTCAAGCTAATGAGATAACTGTGTACAAGTTAGCCGGGGGCTCTCGCTAATTTGTTACTGCGCTAGTGAAGGGAGCGTCTCCGCCCCCCTCTCACTATACATTTGGTTCCTTGCCTGTTCCATCGTCCAGATAGCTGAGTGTTTTCGTTCAAGCTAACTCTTACGGAGCGTCCACACTACAGCTTCAAAAAAAGCTTGGAGCTGGGCGTGTCTGAAGCTTGGGGATTTTATTCAAGCAACGCGACCAACAACCAATCACATGAATCTCCCGCCCCCGACATATAATCCAAAACCCCCCGGGGATTTTATGGGAGCAATATATATATAAACTCCCCAAACAGGCGAAAACCTACCAGTTTCACCCACTGTCTCTGCCACCTCCCTCCATGCCTGGTTCCTCCGGTTTGTATCCCGGTAGGTGAAGAGGGTCTGGTCATACAAAACCGGGTGCTTTGCTACGGCGATAATTAGTTTCTCCTCCATTTTTTTTTTCAAATATAGAAATGAACGGCGGGATATCTCTCCCAGTTTAGACGCGGTTTGATTGGCTACGGTTTGAGCTGTCAGATTTTCCGAAACGGGATTTGATTGGCTGGCGCTGGCTACTCCGGCGTAGATGGACCGCTATGCTACCCACAATTCAGTTCGGCGAAAAAGCGAGGCAACGTGACGTCACCCCATTCAAAGTGAATGGGCAGATTGAAGCTGTCGACGCTGTAGTGTGGACGGGCCGTTACGGCGCTAGTGAAGGGAGCGTCTCCGCCCCCCCTCTCACCGCATACATTTGTTTCCTTACCTGTTCTATCGTCCAGTTAGCTGAGTGTTTTCGCTCAAGCTAACTCTTACGGCGCTAGTGAGGAGAGTGTCTTCGCTCCCCTCTTACGGCCCGTCCACACTACAGCTTCGACAGCCTCAAAACCGGTTTCCAACGCGTCTGCCCATTCACTTTGAATGGGGTGACGTCACGTTGCCTCGCTTTTCGCCGAACTGAATTGTGGGTAGCATAGCGGCACAGCTCAAGCCCTAGCCAATCAAACCGCGTCTAAGCTGGGAGAGATATCCCGCCGTTCATTTCTATATTTCAAAAAAAGATGGAGGAGAAACTAATTATCGCCGTAGCAAAGCACCCGGTTTTGTATGACCAGACCCTCTTCACCTACCGGGATACAAACCGGAAGAACCAGTCATGGAGGGAGGTGGCAGAGACAGTGGGTGAAACTGGTAGTTTTTCGCCTGTTTGGGGAGTTTATATATATATATATATATATATATATATATATATATATATATATATATATATTGCTCGCATAAAATCCCCGGGGGTTTTTTGCTTTGTATGTCGGGGGCGGGAGATTCATGTGATTGGTTGTTGGTCGCGTTGCTCGAATAAAATCCCCAAGCTTCAGACACGCCCAGCTCCAAGCTTTTTTTGAAGCTGTAGTGTGAACGCTCCGTCACAGCTCACAATTAGTTCCTGTTCTATCCCCAGTTAGCAGAGTGCTCTCGCTCAAAGCTAACTTGCTACAGCGCTAGTGAAGAGTGTTTCCGCTCCTCTCTCCCTGCTCACAGTTGGTTTCTGTTCCATCCTCCAGTTAACTGAGTGCTGTCGCTCAAAGTTAACTTGCTACAGCGCTAGTGAAGAGAGTGTTTCCGCTCCCCTCTCACTGCACACAGTTGGTTTAATGCCCGTTCCATCCTTCAGTTAGCAGAGTGCTCTCGCTTAGGCTAACTTGCTACGGCGCTCGTGGAGAGAGTATTCTCGCTCTCCTCTCACGGCATAAAACCATTAACTGACTTCATTGTTCTCACCCCAGTTAGCAGAGTGCTCACGCTCAAGCTAACTACTATTGTGCTCACTCCCCTCCACTGCATATTAGTGTTGTCACGATACCAACATTTTGGTTTCGATACCGATACCAAGTCAAGAATTGCGATTCCGATTATTTTTCGATATTTTTCTAAAAAAAAGGGAAACAGTCTTAAATGTAATTATTGTGCTTTATTTCACACCAGAACCATAACCATAACACAAACTTTTAAACAATGAGAACAATAAACAAAATAAATGACAAGAATTCGTATTAAATCAAATTAAGCATCATCTCAAACAACTTTTTTGTTTTATAAAATATAATTTTTAAAATATTTTATTAACATGTAATAGTACAGTAATATAAATAATTATTAGCCGATGTTAGCCACATTGGTAAGTTAGCTAAACAGATAGCCATATTAAACAGTTATCATTGCCATTAATTGCCTCGTCAAACTATGAAAACGTTCGTTTGTCACAAAATAAATTACACTTGTTTGACTTAAGGCGAGACACCCCAGGTGAATAGGGTACATTTTTTAACTTAAAGGTATCAGCTAGAAATTTCTCCAGTTAATTACTTACAATAAGGCAATTGTCTTTTGTATTACAAGTTTTCTGAAATAGCATGTTTAAATATGCAAATTATCCATTATCTCATTAAATATGCACATATTTTAACACATTTCAGGAATCGAAATCTGAACTTTGGATATAGCCAGATTCAAAATTCTTGTTTCATTTTGTAGTCATATTAGTATCTAAGGCTTTTACAGAAGGGATATTGGATATCTCTTTTTATCACTCCATAAATCAAAAAATACTGTCAACAGCCCTAAAATATCCATTTTCGCCATGTTTTTAGGTATACAATGTTGTATAATTCAGGCTATGAATTATATATGAACAAACCCTTCTGTAAAAGCCTTCATAATATTGATAGGAATATAACTGGAAGGTTTGGTGTATGTACGTGCTACTGAAGTTGAAATTTCGAACTCAGAGTAGGAGAAAAAACTCATTTTGAGAAAACGACCTTTAAAGATTGCGGTGAGGCGCTAGCTAAACCCTCCTGTTCTTTGGATGACAGCTTGCGCATCGACGCACTCCGTGAAGGTATTTCATGTTCAGGGTCATTTTTTTTTATATAACCTTGCTTCGTGCAAGTGACAATTGTTGTCGTCTTCTCTGTGTACGTTTTTTTCGCCGTTCTTTTGGCATTTTGAGATTTCAATTTCTAGCTGAAAGCTAACCAGGAAGTGTTTTAGCACACCACGTGACGCATCTGAACGAATCACGTTGTCAGAAATTGACACCAGCCAATGAGATTTCGTTTCTTGGTTTAAGACCCCTTTGTGCTTTCACGATTGGTTGCTGATACAAAGGAAATGACCATATTTGGATCCGATGAGATTGTGCAGGAGAGACGGAGCTTTCCAGCGATACCTCTGTTGACATGGTGCACACAGCGGTCGCGGTACTTTATGTTACGTTAGAATGCTAACTTTTGGTGAATTTAGGAGAAATCTACAGACGCAAATAGACAAACTATACTAAAATAAACACTTAAATGTGTATTTTGTACGTTTTCCTTCCAAAAGCCTGAAAGAAAACATGTTATGGAATCAAAATAGCACAAAATCTGAAAATTGACCAGTACTTGAAAAACGATGTTTTTGCCTGCCGTGTCTCGCCTTAAATTTGAGGGCATGGGCTTGAGCATGATGTAATTATGTTATCTATCACATTCGCTAACCTGTCTGGATGCCGGTCGGCGGGTGCTTAGCCAAGTCTGATGTGTTGGCTCTCTTGGTTTGCAGGGATCTAAAACGTTTCTCACAGACAGGCCTCGTGGTGTCCGTAGGCTTGCCCTCACTGTCAGAGATATAGCTAAAATACTTCAAAATTTCGCTTCTGGCGTCTTTTTTGTCAACAAGCCGAGGCGCAGCGGCAGTTGCACTCCCACTTGCAGCTATGCTTCTCGTTTTCTCACATGCTCTGGCAGCTAGAGCGTGGCCGCGTGCACGAGAGAGGGGAGGGACTTAGAACGTGCATGAGAGGGGCGGGACTGCAGGCACGGCTGCAGTGCAGGGAGTGGAAGCAGAGCGCTGAACACACACGGCTCTATTAAAACGGCGCTTTCTCACCGGAGTACTTTTCCCCGTCATTCTTAAAGTACCGATACTAATGAAACGGAGGAATCGTACCGTTTTTAACGGCAGGGTATCGCGGTACCTTTCAAGTATCGGTACACCGTGCAACACTACTGCATATGTGACCTGCTCTATCGAAATCAGTCGCATTGACCCGAAGACACATTTTGAGTTGTATGCACTGCTGGAAAGAGGATATTCCTAGCTTTCTAATGATATCAGGATTGTTTTTGTACTCCAAATATTAAGCAACATATGTCGCATTATATCATGACTGTTACCGAGTCATCATTTTGAGAAAAAGGCCTTCAAAGTGTTCTCTTCTCTGGAATCCATCGATCTGATTGATTATTAGCGGAGCATATGATCAAAATACTACGGAGGGAAGATATTTTCGTTTGGATTAGGCTACTGGTCTGGGGGAAGCTCGCGAGTGTGTGTATGTGTGTATGCACATGTAATTTTGCGTTTGTGTTTATTGCGTTTGTTTCCCGGGGAAAACCCTCACGAGAGACACCGGCTGTTGTTATGCCTGCTGTGATGTTAAATTACTCCGTTCTCCGCTTGTAATTATGCCGTTACAAGCTTCAAAGTTGTATTTATCATCTGAATTTGCCGAAACAAGTTTAATATTCTGAAAGCCAAGACTTTGTTTAATTGAAATCAGATGAAAACAAACTGTAACGGACCCTGCCGTGTTATTTTTGATTACTCTACGCTTACATTCATAATGTCAGCCGGAGAGAGGGGGGGCGGCGCTGCGGAAGAGCAGATTGCCTGTCGTCTTCCCTTTACAAGCTTAAAGAATGTATTTATCGTGTGAGTTTGGAAATAAAAGTTTCATATTCTGAAAGCCAAGACTTTGTTTGTTTAAAATCAAACAAAACGCCCAAACCTCGAAAAAAATAGTTTTTTACGCAAATCCACGTTTATTTTTAAATGAGCCGTTGCGACTTCCGACTGATTTCGATGGAGTGGGTCACATATTTGTTTCCTGGCCCAGTTATTTACAGTCAGCTGAGTGCTCTAGCTATCGCTAGGTCTAACGGCTCTAACACCTGTATGGCTCCTCTTTAACCAGAGGATGACCATGACCTTTGCCCCTCTTGTCTTGGCCTCGAGCATCTGAGGGAGGGCCTTTCGGAGTACCCGTGCATGAATTGCACCATCATGCCTCGTGCGGTAGGAGCTGCTAGACTAGCCGAGGTTGAACTACTGACTGAGGGTGGCCTTCCCCCTGCACAGTCGACTCTGCACAGCCCAACCTACCCATCCTAGGCGTTGGGCCGCAGAGGCTGCGGGTGCACCGCCCAAGAAGAGGACTAAGCCTGATAGGCTGTCCTCCAGGGTGGACCTACTCACTACTGAGCTAGCCCAGATGAAGTCACTCCTCTTGGCTCTCCATTCTGGTGCCCGTGCAGAGCACGCCGCTGCCAACCCGTGGCTGAGCTGGTTCTAGATGACGATGTGTTCTCGATGGCAGCTTCAGCCACTCAATTTGATGAGTATGACGGGGAGAGCCCATCCCATGCTTCTGGGCCTGGCTCCTGTACCTCAGCTCATGGTCCCTCGGAGGAGGCAGATGACGGCTCCATGGGTACCGTCATTCGCAAGGCACTGGCTCACCAGCAGCTGGATGCGCAGCAGCCCGAAACAGCGCCTGCCAGTGTGTTCTTTAGGCGCACTCTTCGCAACCTTTACTGTTCCTCCCTCTTGTGAGTATCTGAGGGAGTTACATGCATGCTGGAGGACACTAAGGCTCTTTACAGTCTTACGTCCAATGGCCGAGCCCTGGCAGCCATGCAGGATAAAGCAAGAGTTGGCCTTGACCACACGCCGGCTGTTGAGCCTACCCTTGCTTCCCTCATAGTTTCCCCTGACGAAGCTCTGAGGTCGGAGGCCAGGTGCCCTCGACTCCAATGTCGGGTCACTGATGACCTGCTCACTAAGGCTTACGATGCAGCGGCACGCATGGGCCGTATAGGCAATTCCCTCTCTCACCTCATGCTCGCCCTCTCAGCTTCCCCGCAGCAGGATGATCTTAGCGCTTCCTCTACCAGCCTCAGTGATGCTTCATTACAGGCGTTCGCTCTGATGTCTAGAGAGCTTGGGCGCCTGATGTCCACTCTCGTCCAGACTCGTCGCCAGGTTTGGCTGACAGTCACCCTTATCAGAGACATGTAGGACTCTCCGTCCACCGGCTCACCCCGGTGCCCGCCATGGGCCTCAGCGCCCCACGAGGGGGCTGGCCCGCTACCAGAGGTGGGACCAAGTCATTGTTTTGCAAGTCCAAGTCAAGTCTCAAGTCAGGTTGGGCAAGTTCAAGTCAAGTCCAAGTCCTAAACTTTGACAAAACGAGTCTTAAATAAGTCATTATGTGCTTTTCACCAAATGTAATGACATCAATCAACAGAATAATACTTAATAATCAAACTGCTCTTTATTAGTCACATTAATCATTTAATAATCAATTGTCTCTCTGCTGGTAAAGGAACGTGTTTTTTTCTAATTTAAGAGGGATCAATAAGGTAAGGCTACCGTGACGGTTTGATTCAGAAGGAGTTTAATGGATAAGATCCCTGATGTTAAGGTGACCAGAATGTTTATTTCCACTGTGTACAACATGTTATAAGGGACCCACAATCTATCTTTATGCAAGGGATAATGTGCAGCGAGGCGGTCTCTATGGGAAAGAGAACACCTGAATCTAGATCCCTCTGCAGGTGGTACTTTAAGTATATTTTGATGCTAATACTTTTCTACTTTTACTTGTAACATTTTGAATGCAGGACTTTTTATTGTATAGGGTTCCTGCAGGTTTCGCCAACTCAAATTTAAGACTTTTTAACACCTTTTTAAGACCACTTTGAATAGAATTTAAGACCTATTTCACGGCAATAAAGTATGAAGGAAAATTGATATGAAAGAAGAAATACGTCCCATAATCACTTACAAAGTAAATGTATTCATGTTCAACATAAGAACAATGACTGAACATAACAGCATAACAGTACAGAACTGTGTTAGCGTGTTAGACAAAAAGTGTGTGTGTGTGTGTCTGTGTGTGCTTGAGTGAGTGTGTGTGTGTGTGGGCTGTGCAATTAATCATATTTAATCGCAATTACGATTTTGGCCTGCCACAATTACGAAAACAACATAATCGAAAAAAACGATTATTTTGCTTTGCTAGGTTGTGACAGTGCACTACAACATATTTGATCTAATTAATTTGTTAGTAATGTATCATTTATTTAATTTAATTATTGACCAACATAACATAATCTTGATTATTGCCATAATCGAGCAGCCCTAGTGTGTGTGTGTGTGTGTTTGTGTGTGTCTGAGAGAGAGTGACAAGAGCTATATTCAGAGCTCTGCTGCCTTGGCTACACTATTGCATCGTTGCTGTTGTATGATTGGTGTTTAGCTACGGTATTTAGCGTCCACAGCACCTCCGCATTTAGGGTTGACGTAGACCCAAACTTCGCCCGGAGGTCCCCCGGTGGTGTTGCGGGAGCTGCTGCACTAGCTAACGCTCCACTAGCTAACACTACATTAGCAAAATAAACGCTAATTTATTTTGCAAAAGGTGCAGCGGGCTTCAAACACGTTCCCCTCCACTGGTTTCAACCAAGCACTAAATTAGATGTTTTCCAACCAAATACGGTTGAACTGACACTTCCCCATATTAATTTGTAAGTAGATTCGAAGATAGGCTTGTTTGGCTCTATGAAACCTGATGTACTTATATGATTCTGTTTTCTTCAAGGTTGTGTCTTCCTGGTCGAATGTACTTATTGTAAGTCGCTTTGGATAAAAGCGTCAGCTAAATGCAATGTAATGTAATGTAATGTAATAGGCTACATGAGCTGAAGCTTGGTTGCTAGGTTACTAGCTGGGTGTTCTCCAATAAGGGGCCGGGGGAAACAAAGTTAGTGATTACTGGTTCCATGTTGATTTAATTCAATACAAATTGTTGGGGGGAACTAAAAGGCTATTACCGTACTGGTTACTTTGCAGCCCGGACATTTCCCCCAAAACACATTTAGACGCTATCGCAACACAGAAGTACCTTTCAAATCCGATAATAAGACCTTCTAAATCATATTTAAGACATTTTTAAGGCCTTAAATTCAGATTATCAAATGTAAGACTTGTTAAGACCCCGTGGGAACCCTGATTGTAACTTTTTTAATTGTCTGAACTTCTCCCACCTCTGACAATAAATCCTGAGAGGTTACCAAAAAAAAACTCTGCTCTGAAGGTTATTTTCATTTTATAAATCCTGCACTCATCTTTGCTTTCTCCAATATAATTGAAAAGCAGCCAGATGCTGCTTATTTTTTCGGTTTTCACTCATTTCTTGCCTTTTTCCGACGCGCTTGCATTTAAATCTGGCTCCCCGTCTCCCCGTTGCTCTGTGCAGCTGGCCTGTACCACTACACATGCTGTGCCCCTCACCCTTCTTTCACATAATGGTATGATCCTAGTGTGTCCTCGCATATGATTGGCCGCATGGTGGCCCAGCTAAATAAAGACCCGCCCCTGCCTGCAAGGATTCTCAGCAAGAGTAGGAGGGAGCGGCTGAAGATTCTGCTCTCCCCGACGGGAGTCTGTCTTCTAACGGCTGCTCGCGATCGGCGTGTTGGAGACCTCTGAATTAAATTATCAAGTCACCTCAAGTCAGAAGGCTCAAGTCCAAGTCAAGTCCCGAGTCATTGGTGTCCAAGTCGAGTCGCAAGTGTTTTGTGATTTTGTCAAGTCGAGTCTCAAGTCATCAAATTTGTGACTCGAGTCTGACTCGAGTCCAAGTCATGTGACTCGAGTCCACACCTCTGCCCGCTACGGTCCTGTTAACTCGCCCCCAAGGCAGCCTCGGTATCCGGTGCCTAACCATCGCCCCCCCAGAGCCAGAGGCCGGGGGGCAAGGTACTGAGGGTCTGGGGCCGGCTGTTGGTTATCTCTCCCAGCAGCAGCTCAACTACCGGGTAGCTCAAGCTTCAGACCCCTGGGTGGTTTCCACCTAACCCAAGGGTACAAGCTTCAGTTCCGACGCTGGCCCCCAGTCTTCAGCCGGGTCAAGATGACCACCATAAGCGACCTGGCAAAAGAAATCGCCCTAAACCAGGAGCTGTCAGTCCTCATTGCCAAGGGTGCAATCGAGCCTGTGGACCCCATCTCACAGCCCATGTGAGGCTGTGAGATGGGGTCCATGTGAGATGTGGCTTCTACTCAACCTACTTCCTGGTAAGGAAGAAAGGCGGTGCACTTCGCCCAATCCTCGATCTGAGGGGACTCAACAAGTTCCTAAAGATTTTACCTGTGAAAACAGTGTTCTCGCCCCCGCTCCTGGTAGGCGTGTTGCTTGATTCTAGCGGGAGCCGCCTGGCTAGGCTGTCCTGTTAAACTTCCTTATTTAACCCAGATAGGTGTGGACCTGTCCATCTGCTGCACAGACTCTGCTGTGGGACGCCTTGGCGTCTCCCCAACCGGAAGGACCTCTTGTCTCAGTTGGAGGGTCGGATGTGGCACCCCGACCCCTGCCGCCTCCAGCTGTGGGTCTGGCCACTGGAGGGCCCGACCCACTGCTGAGCGACTGCATAGAGTCTGTCAGGAAGACTATTCTCAAATGCCAGGGCACCATCTACTCGTTGGCAGTATGAAAACAGGTGGAAACTTTTGTTTTTTTGACTGGTGCCAAGGGCGAAATGAGGACCAAGTATATTGCTCGGTGCCTACGACCCTTGAGTTCCTGCAGTCCCTCCTGGACGACGGCCGGTGTCCCGCTACCGTCAGGGTGTATGTGGCTGCTATATCAGCTCAACACACAAGGGCTGACAACAGCACAGTGGGAGCCATAGGTTGGTATCCCTCTTTTTAAGGGGGAGCTCTGAGGCTTCGCCCCCCCGAATATCTCAAGGGCCCCTACATGGGACCTGCCCTTGGTGCTGGATGCCCTATGCTCGCCTCCTGTTGAACCTTTGTTACAGGCAGAACTGGAGTGGCTCTCAGCTAAGACTGCTTTCCTTCTTGCCATCACCTCAGCAAAGCGTGTAAGCGAGCTTCAGGCCTTGTCCGTGAACAGCTCGTGTCTGAGGTGGAACTCAGGGCTCAGGTGTCACCTTATGGCCGAACACAGCGTTCCTCCCTAAGGTAAGGTGCAAGGACATATGTGCTGCGGCCACATGGGCATCCCAGAGCACATTCGCCAGATACTACAGGGTGAATGTTGCCGCCCCTCACCAGCTGGGTGTGGTCCTCCTGCAGAGTCAGCCTAGGCCATCCTTATAGCAGGGGGAGTATTCAGACTTCCTCGTGACTCTGTTGGTATAGGTCATCCAGTGCTAAAGCACCACCTCTGGCGGTCAGTAAGGATGAAATAGAACGATAGTTACGTATGTAACTACGGTTCTATGAATACTGGATGACCGCCAGAGTTTCTTGGTCACTCGGAATCTCGTGTTTCCGCGAGAAGATTCCATAGGACTGAACTCGTTGACAACACCGGAACTTATGCCTTCCGGCGTCATACGAGGTCACACGTGACTTTGTTGATATAAATATTCGACCTACGCATGCGTGAGACGGAAGATATCCAGTGCTAAAGCACCGCCTCTGGCGGTCATCCAGTATTCATAGAACCGTAGTTACATACGTAACTATCGTTTTACATCAAATGATTTTATAATTACATTAAATATTTTTTTTTTAACATATATTAATTGTTAGAATAGAGTAATACACCTAAAAAACGGTATAAATATGTTTTTAAATGATAAAAAAAGCTTAGAGACAGAAGATTACGGTTGTCATTTAAAAAAATACCGTAAATTCAAGATAGGATCAGAAACGTTTTTAAGCTTCTTCTTGCCCCTTTTGAACATGATAGAAACTTTGAGAATACATTTATTTTATACCTTGAACCTTGAATTATTATTATTGTTTGTTTTGTTTCTAACATGTTCAATAAATTGACTAATAATTTTTTTTTTTAAAGAGCCGCTGTTTTGGTGATGGTGTTTGTGTGATGAGTCCATGTCAGGTCCTCAGTGATGAGTCATGTCAGGTCCTCAGTGATGAGTCCATGTCAGGTCCTCAGTGATGTGGACACAGAGGAACCTGAAGCTGCTGACTCTCCACCGTAGTCCCATTGATGGCGATGGGGGCGTGTCCCTCTCTCTGCTGCTTCCTGTATTCCACAATCAGCTCCTTGGTTTTGCAGACGTTGCGATGGAGGTTGTTATCCTGGCACCAAGATGTCAGGTTTTCGACCTCCTCTCTGTACGCCGTCGCGTCGGTGATCTGGCCGATGACGGTCGCGTCGTCAGCAAACTTCACGAAATCTAAGACCATTTATGTCAAACACAAAGAAAACATGTCATTTTACTTTTCAAAAGCCCAAGTTTACATTCATTGTCAGATGTTTTGTAGAAAAAAAATCACAAATATATATATTTATATACAATATGTTATTGAAAATAATAATATACATCACAAAAATAAAAACAATAAATTAAATATATTTTAATAATAAAGCAGAATATACTGGCAATGAAACATTTCAACATTTAACAACAGCCAACATTTTTCCAACATTTTGTTCAAAAGATAACAACACTAAAGAAATCTACCAGTTATGTGTGTGTGTGTACATGACTATGTGTGTGTGTGTTTCTACTCTCTCCATTCAAAGTCAGCGATATTGGTAATTAATGAATGCACCTTTATCTTTATCGAATGCTGTTTTTGTTTTTATTCCTTCCTCTCCACCTTAGTCCCCTTGTCTGGATTGATCTTGAATAGGCACCTGTCAAGACACAAGAACACTTACATTTAGTGTTTAATTACAAATTATGTGGATGATACAGCCATTAATTGTCTTTACAGTTATACAGCTTGAAGTCAAAGGGCAATGCTACACTTAAATGTACTTTTCATTAACTGTTGTGATCATATCTGTACATTTAAAGCATTGGTTTGAATAGAGTTTTGTTATATAAAGTCGTCACTTGGCATCACTATCACACTGGACAGTATCGCAGCAGGTCTGTAAACAGGAGCAAGCGGTCACTTGAAGTTCATTTGAATGTGGGTAGCTACGAGGGCCATCTTGAGAGGTTTGTGTGTAACTGGGGCAGATGAGGTGCGTGTCAGCAGCAGAGTGAGCAGTGTAAAAGCATCGTTAACCGAAAGAAGTTTTAATGGGTTGGTTCACTGCAATAATACCAGGTTCCGGTGCCCATCCCATTTCGCTGCAAGAAATAGTTGCGTCTTCCTCATCAGATTCCATTGTCACCAGGTGCTGACACTCACGCCAAGCCTCTACTTGGTGGAACAAGTACAATATTCTAATTATACTCATTGAATTGGAATAAAAAAGATGACCGTACTCTAAATCAGCAACTGTTTCAAGTCAATTTATTTATACAGCCCAAAAACAAGTATTTGGCTCAAAGTCATAGTATATCCTATAATGCTGGTGGTTTTGTCTCTTTACTGTATATTTTAGAAAGGCTCACTGTACTTAAACAAAATGACTCTGGGTGCATCTGAGATTAGAGGGGGTGCAGTGGTAAAGTGCTATTTTTATAAGTGGGGAGTGGACCTGACACCCTTTAGGGGGGTCCGGGGGCAAGCACCCCCGGGAAGATTTGTTTTTAAATATTGAAGTTATGCATCAATCTGGTGCACTTTGAGAGCAAAATGAAGAGATATATGGATACCTCTCAACATCCATATGAAACAGAACTGTAAACAGCTTTACTTTTTCTTTATGGATATAAAATAAAGTAAAGCCTGACTCCTACTGGCGGTTGGTTAAATGACTCCTCGTCCCTGAGTACACTCACCATCTTTCAGCAGGAAAAGAGAGAGGGAATCAATGGAGCTGCCAGGGAGGACACAGGGGAATCCAGACGGTGGTTTATGGGATGCAGAACTTGGAGCAGGAGGCTCGACCAGAAAAAGCTCCCCGTCAGACAATATTTCTAACACAGGCACAGCATTTTCTATATTTGCAGTCGGCACCTTGTCCGGTGACAACCGGTGTCTTTTCGCACTATTATTAAGCCACGCTAACAGTGATGAAAACTTCTGTGTTGCAATGTTGAGGTGGAATGAAGGAGTCTGGATCGTCGTTAGCCAAAACACTGAGTTTATTTAAGAGTACATTTAATACAGCCGGGGAGATTACTTCATTTCACACATCCCTGTGCTCTACCAAGCACTCTCTCCCACAAAGAAGACACAGCACGCACCAACATGAGAAGAGGCGGAACTACAGAAGCCCGCGTTTTACCTAATGAATGGCAGATGTGGCACAATAATCTGTTTCTCTCGCAAAATGCATGGAGGCAGGAAACCTTCCCCCACAGGAAAGAGGGAGAAGCTTTTGACCTGTGACCTCAACTTACAGAGAGGATCTTTGACTTTAATACAAAGCATGTTTGCAATATCACAGATTCTAAGAAAAGATAAACTCTATACAATAGGATCAGATTAAAATATTCTCTTACAGTTTCACTCTTTTTATCAATCTATTGATAACCAATTAACATTAGTCTAAGAATATTTCAGTCATTACTTAAATCAATAAGCGTCTTCAGAGTTGGGTGCGCTCACTCACATTAATTACATCAAAAGTAAAACAAGATTGAAAACACTTCAATCACCATGATTGAATACAATCAATCATAATAAAAATCATCTCTTCAGTGTTTGGCATCTTTTGTCAAAAAGCACAATAAACACACTTGAAATACACAAATATAATAGCAAAATATATGTTTCAAAAATAAGATCTTTTATCATTTATCACTCAGTTAATCTCATTCATCAAACACAAATTCTAAATCAGCTTACATCTCAAAGATTTACTTCAAGGCAATTACTTATTAAAAACACAATTAGAATTTAGGATTATAATAAATCCAATTGAGGTATAAAATCAGAATCATGAGAGATCCAGCTAAGGTTCCTAGTTAAGGTATAAATTCACAGTGATTAATCGATCAATCTGTAATCTGTAAAGTTAGTGTCCTCAATCTTTAACATTACTTTACGTTTACTTCATTACGCTTTATTCAAGAGTAAGGCACTTAGTGATACATATATTTCATTCAAATACATTTGTTCAAAATCTGAAAAGGAAGAATCAGACATTTTATTTGTATAACAACCTGAAAAGGAAAAATCAGACATTTGTTCTTTAATTCAGAGTATCAACTATAATCAATTATCAAAACATCTGTTCTTTATTCAGAGTATCAACTGTAATCCATTTCTCAATTGCTGAATGGAGGTACCCACGGGTCAGAAACCGCGATGGAGACCCAGGGAAGCTCAGCGTTGTACATCAATATTGTGTCATTTACAGTCGAATGCCCCACTAGCCTTTGTGGGGCCTGGAGGGCGGTCTTGGCAACCCTTCGTATGGCTAATTTAACCACAGTGATCAAACAGATCACTAGGATTAGCACAACCAAGATAAACACTGAAACAGTAACAACAAATTTAACCAACCCCGCTCCCCAGGATCCAAAGGTTCCACTTAACTCCCCAAATGTAAACCCATGAGTTTCATGCAATTATTTTATTCCCCTGGCAGTATCATGAGCCATATCCATAACTTCAGGTGTGGCATCAGAAATGAAAGAACAGCACTCACTTCCTATCACCTTGCATGTGCCCCCCTGGGCAGCTAAGAGGAGATCAAGCGCCATGCGATTCTGTAGTGCTACTATCCTAACTTCCTGCAATTCTTTGTGTTCAGCTAACATCGCTGTGTTGGATACATTTAGATGGTGTTCTACAACTTTGGACAGTGCCACAATTTCCTGCTGAGTAACATAAATACCGTACCAAGGCAAAAATAGGCTAGCTATCTGTTGTCCTTGTGTAATTGACCTGCTGTTCCTGTGTAGAGAGGGAAGTATCGCTGCGATCTCACTAGCCTCTACTTTACGGATTAAAGGGATTAGGTAGGCTAGATAACAGGTGCCATAAAAAACGTCATATGGCACACAGCCGTACGCGCGATCCCCACAAACTAAGTAAACTCTCTGTGGGAGGGGAATTCTGGCTACATTTACCCTCACTATGGTATTGCAGTAGCTGTGTTCCACATCTGGAGAGGTGTGAGATCCTACTTCATTCTGGAAGCAGATGGACACATTCTTCCATTCATGCACCACAATTGGGGGAACATATACTGAGCAGTCACGTGTAGGGGGCTTGCCTAAGGGTATTGGCTGTCATGTATTTTAACCTCCACGGAGTCCACTGTTCTAGAGCCAAACCAGGGCACAACTGTTACCAAAGCTTCAACCAATAAGGAGGGTGTGTGTGGTTGCATTATACATGGACTTGTAACGTTAGCCGAACAATTAGTCTGAGCTAGAGCTAACTGGAATCTATATTCAAAAGCTAGGTTAACGTATTTCTTCATATATTAGTTTTAAAAACATCAACCGTTTGAAACCGTCAGGCAGGTAATTTTTATTTACTGTATCAACAATGAGAGAGACTAAGCCCTTGTACTGTAAAGGTTGCTCAGAGTCTATGGGGTAGGAAGGAGTATAACAATCCTCCGCCTCGTCGCTAATTCTGGATGCTATGTCATTCCAGCTTACTAAACCGTAATCAGCTTTTGTGAAAGGAATTGGGCTAAACATAGGAGAATGCATGGATTCTGGCATATTTTGGCACAACCAACAGTTGCTAACATTACGTTCATGCGCGTAGTCTAACATTAAACTTACTGCAGAATTAGTTTTAGTTCGTTTAAAAGGAGTAATTAAGGCCTTTTTTGAAGAATCTACCTCACCTTCTGATTGTTTAAGTGGAGTAACATCACCTCCTGATTGTTTAAGTGGAGTAGATGGAACATTTGTTTTGCTATCTGGTCCAGTAAATGTGCATGCAGTAGCACCTGGATTGGGAACCTGGTAATCTAGTTTCCTCATTGTACATTTTACCTTATCCCTTATCAGTGTCTTGAACTGTTCTACAGTGCTACACCACAGTTCTGGGGGCATTTCTTCAATGGTATTGAGAGCCATTCTTACCACCTCTGATGAGACCCCGAACTAATGGTACTGGTTCTTTGGATACATCTCCCACGTTGGGTAAACTAAGGACACAGGAAACACAATAATACAGTTAGATGAGTCACATATTGAAATTGGGCAGTTAAAATAAATAGTCTCTGACTTATGATCAGGGAGGGAGACAATCCTCCTTATTCTCCCTCCTTTTCTCTCTCTTTGTGTCTCTTGCACCATACTGAATGTCTGTGTGGTGATTGGATACAACCTGTCCTTGTCGCTAGGCACTGATTTGCCCGTTGGTGTTGTTTTGCCCTCAGGGTCTGGGCCCTGAGTGGTCAAGTCGTCTGCGCTCTTAGATAAGGGCACCTTATTTTCTCCCTCAGAGGGGCGAGGTCCCCCGCCACCTGTCGTTGGGATTTTCACAGCTTCATCTAGCAGGGCGTTCTTGGCCAGGTATAGTAAACCCAGAATGACGATGATGATGACTGCCTTCACACGCCAGCATCCGGTAGAGGAGAGAGACGACATCTGGAAGCGTGAATCCACTCCGCTCTACCTTGTACTCTCAGGGCTGTTCTGGTCACTATTAATACCTGGAAAGGACCTTTCCATCTGGGAGACAAAGAATCTTTTTCAAGCGATTTGATTAGTACATTATCACCAATCTGAAAAGGGTGGGTGGGCCCCTCTCCAGGCTGAGGGAGCCTGTCAGCCACCTGCCTGTGAAACTTTCTCAACATGTCAGTTAGATCAGGGGTGCCCAACCTTTTTTGAACCGAGAGCTACTTTTAAAGTTGCCAGTCTGCCGAGATCTACCAGTCCAAATAGAGAGGCGTGGCCATTACTGACAGCCTACTACCAGGTAAATACACACTTCGACTTGTATAAAACTGACCTTTGTACGATTAATACTTCATAAAATACTGCAGATCCTTTATCTTACCTCTTTCTAATCTACACACATACAAGTATTTTACTGAAGTTACACAACAGTGTTGTTGATACAGAGTTGGAGTTTATTCACACGTCACATACTACAGTGGGTAATGTTTTCAAGAAACATTGAACAGTGCTGCCACATATGACACAGGAGAAAAAGAAAATACTCTGAACCCTTTCTTTGCCATTATATAAAAATAGTGTTGATACAAAAGTATAAATTAGGCTTACTAATAAGACAACTCAGATCTGAAGCTACACAGGAATCTGCTGCCAAAGTGCAATAAAAAAGACAACATTAATAGAATCAAACCCTTTTTTTGTTGCATTTTAGTAAAGTATAAAAATAAATGCCTTTAAAAATAGGATGCAAGCAACACTAGTTTCTTAACCTGAATTGATAATAGACTATAATCAATTTAAACAGAACAGATCTTAATGTGTGCATTCTTATACCATTTTGTACAATAATTGTAATGAATAAGTTCAAACAAACTAAAACTTACAGCTGATTAATAACGGTATCTAACTTGAGTTTTTATTATATCAAAAACCTGTTGAAATGCTACTGTTATTTTTACTGTCCCCAAAAAGCGCGTCGGCAGCCTCCAGGAATGCTTCTTTCACAACTTCGCCATCTTTGAAAGACTTCATGTGTTTCGCAAGAACGTGACTGACACGATAAGATGCTATGGTAGCAGCCTTGCTCTTGTTGTTGGGCCTGGTGAAAATGGACTGCTGTGCATTTAGCTGTCCTTTCAGGCCCCTCCCCTTTTGGGAGCGTATGGCAGAATTAGGAGGGAATTCTGTCTCGTAGCGTTTGTGCACCGTTTTGAAATGCCGCTCCTAAATTACCCTTCTTCGATAAAGCCACGCTCGCATTGCAGATGAGACAGATGGACTTTGAATTGGAATAGATACAAAAATAATCATCCTCCCACTCGGAGTGAAAAATTATATATTTTGGGCTTTTTTGCTTCTGCCATAATTGCGGTCTTGTGTGTGTGCGGACTGTCACTCCTGTTGACACGGACAACGTCAGCGAACTAGTGCCCACTGCCCACCAGCCACGCCCCCACACATGGGGTCACGCCGGCCAATCACAAAGCTTTGATGCGTTCATGTGCATTATTCTGGCACAGGAAGATTATGTTATAGGATGTTAACGATAAAACAGAATATTGTTGTTCTATTTTTAGACACATCTCGCGATCGACTGGGAATCTCCCCGTGATCGACCGGTCGATCGCGATCGACTGGTTGGGCACCCCTGAGTTAGATATTTGACATAGTTAGTCATGTAATCATCTGTCCACAAAAGAGTGAATTCGTGGGGGATTACTGGGGGGCTAGACCCTGTGAACATTACCCTTCCCATCAATATTTCGTGTGGGCTAAGCCCTGTCGTTGCATTTGGTGCGCTTCTGATGGAGCACAGAACTAGCGGCAGCGCGTCTACCCATTTTAGTCCTGTGGTCAACATTGTTTTAGTGAGTTTCTCCTTTATAGTCAAGTTCATTCTCTCAACCTGACCTGAGCTCTGTGGATGATAGGGAACGTGCAATTTCCATTTGAACCCTAACACTGTAGCTAGACTCTGGGTTATTTTAGAAATGAATGCTGGACCTCTGTCACTGTTAATCCCTGCTGGAACACCAAATCTAGGGATAACATCTTTGAGAAGACACTTTACAACTGTTCTAGCGTCTTCTTTTCTGGTAGGGTAGGCCTCTACCCATTTGGAGAACTGGCACACTATTACCAAAAGATATTTGAATCCTTGGCATGGTGGCATGTGCGAAAAGTCAATTTGCATATTTACAAAGGGCCCCGAGGGGGGCGGTAAGTGTTCATGCTGAACTGGACCATTTCTTCTTCTTGTCTGCTGGCATATCATGCATCTATCTACAAGGGTCTGTGTAGCTAGTGTAATGCCTGGAGCAAACCATTGTGACTTTATAATCCCATTCATCCCTCCTTTTCCTACATGTGATTTGCCATGTGCAACATGTGCCAAAACATGGAGGAACGAACGGGGACAAACCATCCGGCTGTCTGGGTGGAGCCACAAGCTGGACTCAGCGTCAAGTGGACAACCTCGTCTTAGCCATAAATCTTTCTCCCTAACATCAGCGCGGGCTTGCATATCCGCTACATCATTAAAGGAAGGCAAACAAATGGTTTCTGTGGGTTGTGTCGAGGGGCATTGGAGCACCATAGAAGAGGAGGCAACTGCTGCTTGTTTAGCCGCGGTGTCGGCTAACGCATTTCCACGCGAAATAGGATCATCAGAATTTGTGTGAGCAGCACATTTAACTACTGCTAGCTGTGCAGGGAGCAGGATAGCGTCTAATAGCTCAGCTACTAACGCATGATGTTGAATAGGCTTACCAGCCGATGTTAAGAAACCGCGCATTTTCCACAAGACACCAAAATCATGGCACACACCAAATGCATACCTGGAGTCTGTGAAAATGGTTGTAACTCTACCTTCAGCCAAAATACACGCCCTAAGCAGAGCATACAACTCTGCAGCCTGAGCTGACGTGCCATTTGGCAAGGCCCGGCTTTCTAAAACTTCCCAGTCATTCACAACAGCATAGCCTGCTAAGTGTACTGTGTCAGACGGCCTGCTCGCAGACCCGTCTGTGTAGGGCTGTGCAATTAATCGTATTTTATTCGCGATTACGATTATGGCTTGCGACGATTATGAAAACAGCATAATTGACAAAATACGATTATTTTGCTGGGTGCGCTTTCGCCCCTCCCTAAAAGCCCACTCGGCCACGTGGGAGTGACATGTGTTGTGAGTGTTCAGCGCGAGCGAAGATGTCAGAACAAGAGCAGCAACTCGTTAAAAAGAAGGGTCAAACTATTTCCACTATTTGCAAGTACTTTGGCTTTCAGGAGTCCGACGTGGAGCAAAATAAAGTACAGTGCAGGATTTGCTACCAGGTTGTGTTGGCACCACACGCTAACACAACCAATCTCTTTAATCATCTGAAATACAACCACAAAGTGCAATACGACCGGGCAGTAATACAACAAAAAGCAGATGCCCGCTCGACTTGATTGATTGATTGATTGAAAAGTTTATTAACAGCTTGTATATTGGGTACAGTACAGTACAGCTCAAAACATACAATTGTTAAGGGGATGCAGACCAGAGAAAGACTTTCGTCTTGTTTACATCAGGGTCCCCCATTTCCAATTCATCATGTCATTTAAGACATATAAGACATATTTGACATACAGATGGCTTATTTACAATTTACATACAGGTGGTTTTTTACATACAGATTGCTTGTTTACAATTTTCATTTTAGATTTCGTTCTAATACATCCTAACCGGACATTTAAGACATACCAAGTCTACAGATATACAGTTAGTAACAGAGTCTAAAATGTGAGTATATACATAGATGGGGGGGGGGAAGCTGTCCATTGAACGACAGGTTGAGATTTGTACCATTACCGGGGCCAGTTTTGCAATGCTCTCCCCCGAAGGTGCTCTTTAAGAGAGGTTTTGAAGGTAAGTATAGTTTTACTTTCCTTTACAGTTGTGGGAAGAGCGTTCCACCTTGATGTGGCATAATTGCGAAACGTGTATTCCCCCTTTTTTGTGCCAAATCTGGGTTTCACATGATTTGTGGAGCTCCCTCTGGTGTTATGATCATGGTATTCCTTGACCTTTGGGAAGAATTTTGACATGTACATGGGTACCATAGAGGTGTAGTGGATCTTGTAGACCAGGCCCATTGCTGTACTCTGTCGTCTACTCTAAGCCATCCTAGGTTGTCAAAGTGGGCAGAGGTGAGGTGGGTTCTAGATGAAAGGTCAAGCAGTAGTCTGACCAGTTTATTTTGCGATGTTTGAAGTTTTATTTTTAGCGCCTTGGAGGTGCTATGGTGCCATGACGTGCAAGCATAGTCATAGTACCCTTGAATGAGTGCTCCTGCCAGAGTTTTCAGGGTGTTTTTGTTTACCAGAGAGGAGATCCGGTATAGGAATCTAGTTCTTTGATTGACTTTTTTTTTGTTGACTTCATCCACCACATCATCACAGTCATCGATTCAGGACGCATTGTACAGAGCAACGGCCTACGCGACGAGCTCGCAGAGACACAGAGATATTACAGGTGCCATTACATTTCACATCGCTAAAGATATGTGCCCAGTTAGCACTGTTAGCAACCAGGGCTTTAAGCAACTTGTCAACATGTCAATCGTTGTGACGAAGTCATGTGTTATTTCAAAATCTGGAATTGGCACCAGTGTAGCTGGGTTTAGGGGGGGAGAACGTTTAAGAGTGATGTGTGGACTTGAAATAATTACCGCTTCATAACCAGATCGCCTTGCTGCCGTCATATGCTGAGTAGCAGAGGTGTTCAGAATATGCAAAACTGCATGTGGGACATGTACTACACAGTCACTGGCCAGTACAATGGGAGAGGATTGTTTTACAACTATCGCAACTGCGGCTACTGCACGCAGGCATGAAGGCATACCAAGTACCACAGGGGAGAGTCGAGATGAGTAGTACGCAACAGGCCGGAAATTAGAGCCATGCTTCTGCACCAAGATGCCCGTTGCAAAGCCCCCTTTCTCATGGACGTGCAGGTGAAACGGCTGATGGTAGTCAGGTAGACCTAGGGCAGGAGCCAATGTGAGGGCTCGCTTTAAGTCCTGAAAGGCAGTGTGCATGTCCTCAGACCATTGAAAAATGTTAGGGGCAGCCTGCAGAGTGGCAGCACGCAGGACAGGATCCATCGCAGCATACTCAAAAATCCAGTGTCTGCAATAATTTGCCATGCCCAAGAAGGAAAGCATGTCCTTCTTTGTGCGAGGTGGTGGTACTTTGTTCAACAGGCAAATCCTTGCTGGCGAGAGGAGACGGTGTCCATCCCTCAGAATGTGACCCAAATACGTGACCTCAGTCTGGCAGTATTGCAACTTGGCCAGGGATGCTCTGTGTCCGCATTCAGAAAGTCTTTTCATGAGCAGAATGGAGTCGGACGGCTTTATTGGGAGAAGCTAACAACAGGTCATCTGCGTACTGAAGCAAGGTACTACCTCCTGTCAGGACCAAAGTGTCAAGATCTCTCTTAACAGCTGCTGCATACACCGTAGGTGATTCAACAAACCCCTGTGGCAGGCGCGTGTATGTAATTTGTTTACCTTTAAAAGTAAATGCAAACAGATACTGGCTGTCTGGATGCAGAGGAACAGAGAAAAACGCTGAACACAAGTCAATCACTGTGTAGTACTTAGAGTCTGGGGGCAGAGAAGCAAGGATATAATTAGTGTCCGGCACAATTGGAGCTGTCGGAATGACAATAGCGTTAATAGCTTGCAAATCTTGGACGAAGCGCCACTCATCAGAGCGATTGTGCTTAGGTATGGGTAGAATTGGGGTATTACACGGGCTGGTTGTGTATATTAACACGCCCTGATCGAGCAAAGATTGGATGACTCCTTCAATCCCCAAAATGGCTCTATGGGGTAAATTGTATTGTCTGATTGCAGGCAATCTGGCGTTGGCTTTAAGTGTTACTCGATGTGGAGGAGCTGAGCTGACAAACCCAACATGGTTCTTGTCTTTGGCCCATAATGTAGCCGGGACTTCTGAAAAATCTGAGGGGGTGCCATACTCTGTGGGGGGCTTTGGTTGTATATGAAGGAATGTGCTTTGGGGAAGAGCAATTGGCTCCGCGAGACGCAGCAGGAAATGCTCCCCTCCAAAGTTAATTACGTTAGGTGTGTGTGTGTGTGTGTGTGTGTGTGTGTGTGTGTGTGTGTGTGTGTGTGTGTGTGTGTGTGTGTGTGTGTGTGTGTGTGTGTGTGTGTGTGTGTGTGTGTGTGTGTGTGTGTGTGTGTGTGTGTGTTTGTGTTGTGTGTGTGTGTGTGTGTGTGTGTGTGTGTGTGTGTGTGGTGTGTGTGTGTGTGTGTGTGTGTGTGTGTGTGTGTGTGTGTGTGTGTGTGTGTGTGTGTGTGTGTGTGTGTGTGTGTGTGTGTGTGGTGTGTGTGTGTGTGTGTGTGTGTGTGTGTGTGTGTGTGTGTGTGTGTGTGTGTGTGTGTGTGTCCTGGTATTGTATCCGGGTCAGATTGACCCAAACCTCTTATGAAGGACATAAATGCGGGTGGGCATTTTTTCATAAGTGGAACAAAATAAAAACAATTCCACATGTCCTTCACAATAAATAAGCCCCGGCCATTGAGTTTCAGATTGAACGAAAATATCCTTATATATTTTTTTATTCATTGAAAATGGAAATCGGGTCAATTTGACCCGAACACCACACAAGGGTTAAATCTAGCTTGGTGAATATCTTGGCAGTTCAAAAGCAGATGACATGAGTGGCAGAGGATAGCGGTTCTTCACCGTAATGTCATTTAGTGGACTGTAGTCGATGCAAGGTCTCAGAGACCCGTCTTTCTTTCCCACAAAGAAAAATCCCGCTCCGGCTGGAGAAGATGAAGGACGGATAATCCCTGATTTGAGTGAAGAGAAGATGTATTCGTCCATTGCTGCTCTCTCAGGTCTCGAAATCGAGTAAAGTCTCCCCTTGGGAATGGGGGCTCCCGGTAAGAGATCAATGGGACAGTCAACATCTCGGTGAGGAGGTAGCGACAGGGCTTTGGACTTGTTAAACGCTTCCTTTAAATCATGGTAACAGGGAGGTACCTTCTGTAGATCAGGATACTCAGGGTGATCAATAATGATTCTACTAGAGTCTGTTGGTGCATTAACAGGTTGTGAAAGTTTACACCTGCCAATACAATCCTCTCTCCATTCCTTAATTTTCCCTGAACGCCAGTCAATGTGAGGATTGTGGGTCTTCAGCCATTGAAACCCCAAAATAATCGGGTGCTGAGCCGACTCGAAAATATGAAATTGCATGCTCTCTGTATGGTCCTTATTCACAGTAATCTGAATGGGCTCTGTGCAATGGGTAACTGTGAACAACAGGGGCCGTCTAAGGCACTGGCATTAACAGACTGAGATAGCAGAACAGTCTTTATTTCTAGCTGATTGACTATGCCCCAGTCCATAAGGCTTTCGTCAGCCCCTGAGTCTATTAACACACACTGGTCAATTGCCTGATTGTTAATAAAAATGTTTACCTGAGTAACAGGTCGAGGAGGGAAGTCTATGGGAAACTTGCTCACCAGCAAGTCCTTTTGACTGGTGAGCTCGATCTTTTCCCGGGCATGAAGCGAGTTGATGATCCAGCTGGCCGCAGTAGAAACAGCAACCCTCCCGTAGACGGCGCTGCCTCTCCTCCAGAGAAAGCCTGGTTCTTCTCAGCTGCATGGATTCACCGGAGTCATTCGGAAGTGTAGTCCTCCGACGGTCCCATAACATGGGCTGGAAATCCTCAGCTGGCAGCGCAACCCTCCGAGACGAATCCTGGAAGCTGGGAACAACATCTCTGTTGCTTCGACGCTCCCTCTCTCTTTCCCGAAGACGGTTATCGATCCGGATGGCCACAGCGATGAGGGATTCCAGATCCCGGGGTGTCTCCAGTGGAGCCAGCTGGTCCTTTATCGGTTCCGAAAGTCCCGTCATGAAGGCGTCACGAAGAGCCGGAACATTCCATCCACTGTCCGCTGCTGCTGTACGAAACTCGATGGCATAATCAACCACCTGACGGTTGAGCTGACGTATTTGAAACAGTCTTCTGCTGGCCTCTGTAGCAGGCGATGAGTGGTAAAAAATGCGACTCATAGTCTCTATGAAATTGGCCAATGAGTAACATAGTTCGGTGTCTCTAGACCATTATGCAGTAGCCCAGGCTGCAGCTCTTCCCGTTAAGTGAGACACGATAAACGCCACTTTACAGATGAAAAAAAGCTCCTGGGTTGTGTTGAAAATGCAGATCGCACTGTACCAGAAAGGCTCTGCAATTCGAGGAGTCTCCGGAAAATCTCTCCGGAAGAGCCAGCTGTAAAGGGGAAGAAACAGCCTGATTTGGGTAAACTGTGTCAGCTGGAGTATTGACAGGCAACCTCTCAGCTGTGGATAACGTCACTGGAAGAGAGATGTTTTCTTGATAATCTGCCTGGCGTCCTTCCAGCTCTTTCCTTTCCTGGGCAGCTATGCCCAGCTGTTCCTCATGGTGATAAATCCTCACGTCTTGTGCTGACAGGGCGGCGTTCTTGGGTCGGCTGGGTCCATAATGGTCAGTTCGTTCTGTTACGAACTCAGACACTTAGGATGTAGGACCCAATTGCACGACCCGGTAGACAGAGGTAAAGTATTTGTAAGATACGTTATTTTCCAAATACAGCATTGAACAACAAAAAAGGTAACTATCAAATCTCTAGCCGAGATGACAAAAATAGAGAACAAGAAATGAAAGCGCTCACGTAGTGAGGAATCAAACTTTTTCAAGAGCATAGACCTGACCATAGCAAGAGACAATACGAACTGACACTGAACACTGGGAGACAGGGGAATTGAAGCACATGATAATAAGACACAGGTGGGAACAATCACTGTGTTTTCCTCCCTGTCGTTAGTTTCCCTGGTGTGTCTAATTGTCTGATTGTGTTCACCTGTTGCCCTTGTGTTTCTCCTTCCCTCTCAAGTCTCTTCTCAAGTCCTCTCTCAAGTCCCTTCTCGAGTCCCCTCTCGAGTTCTTTCTCAAGTCCCCTCTCAAGTTCCTTCTCAGGTCTCCTCTCGAGTTACTTCTCAAGTCCCCTCTCGAGTCTCTTCTCAAGTCCCCTCTCGAGTCTCTTCTCAAGTCCTCTCTCGAGTCTCTTCTCAAGTCCTCTCTCAAGTCCCTTCTCGAGTCCCCTCTCGAGTCAACTCTCGAGTTCCCTCTCGAGTCTCCTCTCAAATTATTTCTCAAGTCCCCTCTCAAGTTCCTTCTCAGGTCTGCTCTTGAGTTACCTCTCAAGTTCCCTCTCGAGTCTCCTCTCAAGTTCCTTCTCAGGACCCTTCTCAGGTCCCCTCTCGAGTTACCTCTCAAGTCCCCTCTCGAGTTCCCTTTCAAGTCACCTCTCAAGTCCCTTCTCAAGTCCCTACCCAATGTCCTGGTCCGCTGGGGGTCCTGACAACTCCATGTTCTGTTTCGTTGGAGGTCCAGCCGACACCTGTTTCGTCGGGGGTCCTGCCAACTCCATGTCCTGTCCCGTTGGGGTCCCACTGACTACTCTTCTGCCGGGGGTCCTGCCAACCCTATGTCCTGTGCCGTTGGGGGTCCAGCCGACATCGGTTTTGTCGGAGGTCCTGCCAACTCCATGTTCTGTCCCATTGGGGGTCCCGCCGACGCCTGCTCCGCCGGATGTCCTGCCAACACCATGTCCTTTCATGTTGAAGATCCCGTCGACACCAACTCTTGCTCCGTCTGGGATCCCACTGACACCGGCCCATGTTCCGTCCAGGGTTCCGTCTGCGCCTGTCCCGCCGGGGGTCCCACCGGCTACTGCTTTCGATCCCAGTGCTCCGGCGATCCAGCTGACACTGGAGGGGTCACATTGCGGCGTATGTCGTCCTCCAGAGCTATCCCGTCGCCGCCTTCTTGCCCGACCTTGTGCCCGGCCTCCTGAGTTCCCCAGCCGCGGCCTTCGCCCTCGAGCCCGGCCCCGTGAGTGCCGCGGTCTTCACCCTCGAGCCCGGCCCCTTGAGTGCCGCGGTCTTCGCCCTCGAGCCCGGCCCCCTGAGTGCCGTGGTCTTCGCCCTCGAGCCCGGCCCCCTGACTTTCCCGGCCGCGGCCTTCCCCCTCGGGCCCGGCCGTCTGACTCTTCCAGCCGCTGCCTTCGCCCTCAAGCCCGGCCCCCTGAGTTTGCCCGCTGTGGTATTTGCCCCTTTATGAACTCTGCCTTGCCCCCGGGCCATCCGCCCGAGACCCCCTCCATGGAGTCTGCCTTTCCCCTGGGCCGTCTGCCCGAGACCCCACCATGGACTCTGCCTTGCCCCCAGGCTGTCCGCCCGAGAACCCCTCAATGAACTATGCCTTTCCTGGGCTGTCGATCCAGACCCGTCCTCCGGACCCCCTCCACCCACCCAGTTGGAAATGTTTGACTTTGTGTAGGGACGTCTAGAATCTGTCCCTTGGGGGGGGGGGTTATGTCAGGGTTTGAGTTTTGTTGTGTGGGGTTATTTTGCTGTTCTGTTCTCCCTGTCATGTTTTCCTCCTTGTTTCTTGTCTGGTCCTTCTCCCTGTGTTTTCCTCCCTGTCGTTAGTTTCCCTGGTGTGTCTAATTGTCTGATTGTGTTCACCTGTTGCCCTTGTGTTTCTCCTTCCCTGCCCGGCTGTTTCTCGTCTCGTGATTACCCCTCCCTGTATTTAGTCTTGTCTCTTCCTGTGTTCGGTGTCGGTTCATTGTTTCTTTTTTCCTGTCTCCCTCCATGTTAGTCACGACCGTGTTTTGGGTATTGTATTTTCCTCGAGTTACCTCTGTGCTATCCATGCCATGCTATTTTGCTGATCGGCTTTGAAATAAAGCTCGCTTTTGTTTGTAGACCTTAGCCTTTTTTTGTAATCTGCTTTTGGGTCCTACCTTTCCCAAACCGTAACATTAATGCAGTATTTGATATGTTTTACGAGACATAAGGGCAGGAATTCAGAGGGGAAAGGAGCCGTTTTTTTTTTACGTCAAACGCATCACATTACGTCACATGGGGGAGCAACTTTCTCGGACTCTCTCCTTCTCTGCCCAATCCGCCGTAGTTGTTTGTAGCGGTTGTGATATAGTGAGCTGGTATTTTTTCGGTAATTTTACATTGCATTTCACAATTTGTAATTATGGTGAGCTTGGTCAGCCTGTCAGGACATCAAGTCCACATTTTCCCTAACAGAAAAAGGACCGGAGCTAGCTTTCGTTCCTGGGTGCGTTGTGCGAGGTGCATCCACCTCCATGCAGCACATACTTATGGGATCAGAACAGTCTCATAATACACACATGCACACAGAAGGCTTGCCGTAGGTTGAAGCCCTGTTCGCAAAGGTGACGTCATTACCGGTATTGAGCGTTCGTCTAGTTTAATACGCTTTTTTCTCTCTTTTGAATGACATATTTCCCATCAGATTAAACAGCAAACGGCTGAATAAATAATGTGCATACAATTGCGAGGTGGCTCGTTTTAAGGACACAATCTTCGTATTGGAACAAACTTCCGTTTTTAAGTGTAGTCCCACTCTGTTATGTTCTCTCCTTCCTATAGAACCATGACAATGAAAGGATAAGATGTAATTTGTCAGTATAGTCCTATTTCTTAAAACCTTCTCTGTTGTTTAAGTGTCTGATACTTGATAACCACGAATAATAAGCAATTATATGACAGTAATGATATCACATATTTGATAATGTCAGACAATGTGTTATTTTCAATCAAGCCTAAAAGATCATTTAAACTGGCTTCACTCACTTTAATTACTCCTTTGAATGTAATTTTCCTCTGTGGTTTCCTACTCAACACATTTTCGTATTGTAATGCCACTCATATTTTATTTTTTATTTTATTTTAAAGTGACATTGAATGTTTTGAAAGGTGCCCTAAAATAAAGTGTATTATTGATCTTATATCTGTGCCTATATCACACTATTAATGTTACTTATTTTAGACTGGGTTAATCCTGGTGTCAATAGGGAAGATCTGCACTGTTCTCTACATAACATGTTCAGCAGAGCAGGTATTTCTCCTGCCAGATATGGCACCCACCCTACAACTTTGTCCAGGACAGTCACACCATCACCAAAATCACACTGGTGTTGGCTGTTCCCCTCTAGTGTGTGCTCACAAAAGCATGTTACTCTGGGCCCAGCAGGTACAAAATTAAAGAAGGGCTTCCATATCTGGCAGAGCAGGTGCTGCCGGATTTGGAACCCCCCCCTATATCTTTGTCCTGGATAGTCACAACTTCACCAGAATCATACTGGTGTTGCCTGTTCCCCTCTAGTTTGTGCTCGCAAAAGCATTTCACTCTGGCCCCAGCAGGTAAAAAACTAAAGAGGGGTTTCCATATCCGGCAGACCAGGTGTTGTAGCTGCCATAATTTGGAACCCCCCCCTATATCTTTGTCCAGGATAGTCACAACTTCACCAAAATCATACTGGTGTTGCCTGTTCCCCTCTAGTTTGTGCTCGCAAAAGTATTTCACTCTGGGCCCAGCAGGTACAAAACTGAAGAGGGGCTTCCATATCCGGCAGACCAGGTGTTGTAGCTGCCGGATTTGGAACCCCCCCTATATCTTTGTCCAGGATAGTCACAACTTCACCAAAATCATACTGGTGTTGCCTGTTCCCCTCTAGTTTGTGCTCGCAAAAGCATTTCACTCTGGGCCCAGCAGGTAAAAAACTGAAGAGGGGCTTCCATATCCGGCAGACCAGGTGTTGTAGCTGCCGGATTTGGAACCCCCCCTATATCTTTGTCCAGGATAGTCACAACTTCACCAAAATCATACTGGTGTTGCCTGTTCCCCTCTAGTTTGTGCTCGCAAAAGCATTTCACTCTGGGCCCAGCAGGTAAAAAACTGAAGAGGGGCTTCCATATCCGGCAGACCAGGTGTTGTTGCTGCCGGATTTGGAACCCCCCCTATATCTTTGTCCAGGATAGTCACAACTTCACCAAAATCATACTGGTGTTGCCTGTTCCCCTCTAGTTTGTGCTCGCAAAAGCATTTCACTCTGGGCCCAGCAGGTAAAAAACTAAAGAGGGGCTTCCATATCCGGCAGAGAAGGTGTTATGGCTGGCTGCCGGATATGGAAGCCCCCCTATAATTGTTTACCTGCTGGGGCCTCGGCATCGGCAGGAGTTGTAGTCGCCTATGAGTATTATAATTTAGATGAACAAAAGGCATAGAAAAACCCTGAAATATGTACTGACACAAAGCTACAACTCTCGATTTTGTAAGTAGTAAATACATAGGTAGCCGATATACAACAATACGCTTAGTGCAATTAGCAGTACCAGTAATAAAATAACTGAATAAATAACTAAGCTGAATAAATTGACATGTGAAAAGTTAAATTATAGTGAAATGACAACATTAAAATAACATACATTGGAGTGCAAAATATGAAATTCCATTGACTGTAGGCTACATATTATACACACAATTGTCAGCAGGGGCAATAACAACTCAAATGTGAACAAACTTGAATGCATTAGTCCACAACACATAGCCTAACTAATGTTAGCCTACATAGTTACTAACATCAGAAGACATAGAGCAACTGTGGTTACATCACTTAACTAGCTAGCTACAGCAACAGAAGCATCATCTTCACCGGTCAGAAAATGTCCGATAGCCGCGATGCTAATTTCCGCTATGTTAAACTCAATTGATTTATGCTAAAAGTGTCACGATCACAGGTATAGATCAGAACCCAATAGCACGACTCAGATACAACCAGTGTATTGCAATGTTCAGTTTATTCAGGTCAGGGACAGGCAGGGTCAAAACCAGGAAATCCGTCAGACAGGCAACCAAAACCAGACAGGGAGCAGGCAGGAACTCGAGATCCGTAAACAGGCAGGCAGGGATAAAAAACCGGGCAGGACAAAAATCTAGGCTAGAGAACAACACTCACTGGAGAGCTTGGCGGAAACGACAAGACAATCTGGCAAAGGACCAGTGATAGTGAGGTGGTATAAATACTGTGGAGTGATGAGGGAATGAGTAACAGGTGAGGGGAAGGGCTGGGGAGACCAGGTGAGGGAAGTGAGCTGATTACAAGGGCCTGGAGGAAGGCGGGATCTGAAATGACAGGAGAGTTTAGATGAACCACCAAACAAACAATAATAGGAGTGTCTAACTTGTGACAAAAAGTCCGCTATTTTTGGCTGCTTTGGGTCGACTTTAGTTGACTGTAACATTGAATTGAATGTTCACAAAGCTGCGGACCGGTTATACACTGCATAACAAGGGAACTAATTTAGCTAACGTTAGCTAATTTAGCTGTTGTAGTGCCGAGAGACGGGACCTACGGATTAAGCAACTAGACTACTTGTGGTGTAGGCTACATAGAGAATTATTTCAATTTAAAATAGTTTTAAATGCTCACACACATACTTGACTCTCGTGCTGTATTTTCCTCTCGTTTCTTTTTAATTTTACGTTTCGAAGCACCTGATGAATGTTTTTCTCTTTGACGGCGCCATAATCCCATCATCAACAGACAGAGGCAACGCACTTGCATTTTAATCTGCCAATCAGATCAATTACCCATGTACCTCAGCCACTGTCAGCCGTGGCGTGTTCGATTACTGTTTTGGGCTGTCTGCGTGGATGGGCTGCATTCCACTCCAAATAGCCGGTCGGCCGTAACCAGAATCCAAACGCCAGCTGTTTTATGGATTCTCTTTTCATTTCCAAGAATATTTTATAAACTTAGAATATCTTGGTTATTTCCAATTTCAAAATAAACAGTAGAAATAAAAAGTAAGTATATTATAATATGTGCATTGCATTGGACACATGTATATATTAGTGCTGTCAAAATTATCGCGTTAACGGCGGTAATTAATTTTTTGAATTAATTGCGTTAAAAATATTTAACGCATTTAACGCATGTGCAGAATGGCCAGCCCCATACATGCCACCAGTGGCAGCGCCAGTGTATGGCTGGGGTAGGCTACACCCATACCAAGAAATGGCTTAGCCCCACCATGACAAATGATGTTAAAGTAAGCAAAATAAAGTCTGCCAACTCGCGCGGAGTACATTGCACAGACAGCAGTTAGTAAGATTGATTTCAGTAGCCACGGTTTTGAAAACTTTTGTCACGTAGTGATCGTCTTCTCAATAGAACATCTTTGATAACGGCGTGGTGTTGTTGCAGGAAGTCCCGACGGAGAATACTTTTGCTGTAGTACAGGGGTGCACATAACTGGTACGCAGGTTATGTGTGTAATCTGAAATGCGTACCGTCACTTGTGTCACAAAGCGCATTTGCGTACCGACGTACTTGTGAAGCTTTTCCAGAAGGCGGTTAGATCACCGGACGACAGAGTCGGTCTCCGTGTGCACAGACAGGGCTGCTGTTAACGTCGGTCTGTACAACGGAATTGTGTCAAAACTACGCCAACCGGCTGCGGAGGGAGACTCCCCCCCCCCCCCCCCCCCCCCCCCTTCACTGGAAAACTGCGCTAAAACAGCTGATCGTTCACACTCTGTGGTCACTCCACTAGCCGCCGCCGCCGCCGCCTCCCCTCCCCCTCTGTCGACTTTCCTGAAGTACTTCCCCGTTGATAGAAATCAACACGTTGTGGTGACCACCTATTTAACCACTGGGACATAATTCAAACTTGGAACTACAGTTGCGGTTATTGTTCCCACACGGACATGTTATGGGTTACCTATAAATAGTGTGTACCCTCTTGGCTCTCTCTTGTCGACCCGGGCTGCGACCCGACAACATGTCCTTTGCAGCTTGTGAATAAATCACTATTCTTGCACCTTCCTTGCAGCGCCTCTGACTCCATATCTCTCGGCACTACACTGGTGACCCTGATACGTCTTGAGAAGTTTCCGGGACGGAGCCGAACACGGCAAAAGTAACTCGAATTCCTTTCTCGAAATGCCGGGGTTTGATTGGAGACGTCCGTGGCTGCCACCGGCACGCGGACTGAGGCTCGGTGCGCGCTCCGCATCGGCTGGAGACGTTGCTCGCCGTTCCCGCATCGGCTTTCTATCCAACGGGGGGACGATGCACGACCTGCTGGGTCGACCAGCAACCCCATTGCTACCTCATGGGTTTGTTCTTCGGGGCGTGCGGCTGCACGTCCCGGCTGCTAACCACGTGGGGCTAACGACGGCTGGCAGCTACCCATGGCTGGCAGCTAGCGGCTAACCACGTGGGGCTAACGACAGCTAACGGCTATCAGCCCTTTTGAGTTTGTTTTTTTCTGGTACCGGAGAGGAGGTTCAACCAGCCGGTTGACCTCATGTGGACACTCTCACCTTTTTCACCACCTCCACGGCGGTTCCAGACGCCACTCACGTTTTCATCGACGCCTGGGTGGTGCACTCCTGGACCTCGCCTCGACGGTTTTGGACGTCGCCCATGCTGCCATCGGCCCGTGGGTGGCGCGCTCCGGAGCCTGTCTGGCCTCTCCTGCCTTCCGGGGATATCCAGACGCCACTCACGTTCATCGGCGCCTGGGTGGCGCACTCCTGGACCCCCTCTCGCCTCGACAGTTCCGGACGTCACCCATGCTCCATCGGCCCATGGGTGGCGCGCTCCGGGACCCTGTCTGGCCTCTCCTGCTTCCCATGCCTCAGTGCCTGCTGAGGACTTCATGCCCGCCGCCGTGGCACTTCTACCTGTGGCCGGGTTGCTCTCCTGCTTCCCGGGGATACCTCGACACCTGCCGAGGACTTCGTGCCCGCCGCCGTTGCACGTCTGCCTGCGGCCGGGTTGCGCTCCTTCCTCCCGGGGGGACTGCTCCTCTCTTCCGGGGATACCTCGACGCCTGCCGAGGACTTCGTGCCCGCCGCCGTTGTGCGTCTGCCTGCGGCCGGGTTGCGCTCTTTCCTGCTGGGTTCTCCGCGACACCTACTGCGGCCCCCTTACGACGGCCCGCCCCCGGTGTGGGTGCCCTCGCCCTCGTTAGGGCCCCTGCCCTATCCTGCGGCCCCCTTTCGTGGCCCGTTCCATGGCCCGGTCCTCACCTGCGGCCCCACCCTCCTCGGCCCTTGTGGTGCTTCCTCCACGGACGTGGGGATATATATTTTTTTGCCATGTTTGAATTCTGGGGGGGCTTGTGTGGTGACCACCTATTTAACCACTGGGACATAATTCAAACTTGGAACTACAGTTGCGGTTATTGTTCCCACACGGACATGTTATGGGTTACCTATAAATAGTGTGTACCCTCTTGGCTCTCTCTTGTCGACCCGGGCTGCGACCCGACAACATGTCCTTTGCAGCTTGTGAATAAATCACTATTCTTGCACCTTCCTTGCACCGCCTCTGACTCCATATCTCTCGGCACTACAACGTAATGAATTAAGACCCCACGGTTTGATGATTGATAGGTGTGTGGGTTGTCTTTCATTTTGACACGCAGAAAAATGTTATAATAAACATAGATACTGTATGTTAAATGGATATATCCGCCTTCTTTCATTTATCTTTCCATTCCCACAACAATATACATAAATAAATGGCATATTTTGGACATAGTTCGAATGGTGATTAATCATGATTAATTAATTTTTAAGCTGTGATTAATCTGATTAAAAATTGTAATCGTTTGACAGCCCTAATATATATGTATATATATATGTATATATATATATGTATGTATATATGTATATATATGTATGGTAAACGATTACAATTTTTAATCAGATTAATCACAGTTTTAAAATTAATTAATCATGATTAATCACCTTTCGAACTATGTCCAAAATATGCCATTTCTTTATGTATATTGTTGTGGGAATGGAAAGATAAATGAAAGAAGGCGGATATATCCATTTAACATACATACTGTATGTTTATTATAACATTTTTCTGTGTGTCAAAATGAAAGACGGCACACACACCTATCAATCATCAAACCGTGGGGTTTACGTGTTGATTTCTATCAACGGGGGAGTACTTCAGGAAAGTCGACAGGGGGGGGGCTAGTGGAGTACTTCGTGACCACAGAGAGTGAACGTTGTGATCAGCTGTTTTAGCGCAGTTCTCCAGTGAAGGGGGGGGGGAAGTCTCCCTCCGCAGCCGGTTGGCGTAGTTTTGGCACAATTCCGTTGTACAGACCGACGTTAACAGCAGCCCTCTGTGCACACGGAGACCGACTCTATCGTCCGGTGATCTTACCGCCTTCTGGAAAAGCTTCACAAGTACGTCGGTACGCAAATGCGTTTTGTGACACAAGTGACGGTACGCATTTCAGATTACGCACATAACCTGCGTACCAGTTATGTGCACCCCTGTACTACAGCAAAAGTATTCTCCGTCGGGACTTCCTGCAACAACACCATGCCGTTATCTTGATTCTGATTGGCCAGAAGACATTATCAAAGATGTTCTATTGAGAAGACGATCACTACGTGACAAAAGTTTTCAAAACCGTTTCTGGTCTTCGCTATTTCCAGACAAGTGGCTACTGAAATCAATTACTAACTGCTGTCTGTGCAATTCTCGGCGTGAGTTGGCGGACTTTATTTTGCTTACTTGAACATCATTTTTCATGGTGGGGCTAAGCCATTTCTTGGTATGGGTGTAGCCTACCCCAGCCATCCCCTGGCGCTGCCACTGGTGGGATATATGGGGTGGGCCATTCTGCACATGTGTTAAATGCGTTAAATATATTAACGCAATTAATTCAAAAAATTAATTACCGCCGTTAACGCGATAATTTTGACAGCATTAATATATATATATGCATATATGTGTGTGTCTTATAAACTGTCCTGATTGCTTTATTTTTGAGAAACCTATTCTGCACCTACCTGGGTTTTAAGAGAGTCCAATATCCTATGAGACTGTTCAGTCTGTTCAGTCATAAGACATGCTCAATTTACTTTTTGAAAACACAAGCTCACGAGCTGTGTCCGGGTCCTCGGCAGTAAGTCGGACACATTTCCGGTGAGGGTTGGCCTCCGCCAGGGCTGCGCTTTGTCACCAATCCTGTTTGTAATATACATGGATCGGATTTCGAGGCGTAGTCGTGGGGGAGGGGGTCTGCAGTTCGGTGGACTAAGGATTGCACCACTGCTTTTTGCAGATGATGTGGTTCTAATGGCTTCATCGGTCTGCGACCTTCAGCACTCACTGGATCGGTTCGCAACCGAGTGTGAAGCGGCTGGGATGAGGATCAGCACCTCCAAATCTGAGGCCATGGTTCTCAGCAGGAAACCGATGGACTGTCCACTTCAAGTAGGGAATGAGTCCTTACCCCAAGTGAAGGAGTTCAAGTATCTCGGGGTCTTGTTCTCGAGTGAGGGAACAATGGAGCGTGAGATGGGCCGGAGAATCGGAGCAGCGGGAGCGGTACTGCAGTCGCTTTACTGCACCGTTGTGACGAAAAGGGAGCTGAGCCAGAAGGCAAAGCTCTCTGTCTACCGGGCCATTTTCGTTCCTACCCTCACCTATGGTCATGAAGGATGGGTCATGACCGAAAGAACGAGATCGCGGATACAAGCGGCCGAGATGGGTTTTCTCCGCAGGGTGGCTGGTGTCTCCCTTAGGGATAAGGTGAGAAGTTCGGTCATCAGGGAGGGACTCGGAGTTGAGCCGCTCCTCCTTCGCGTCGAAAGGAGCCAGTTGAGGTGGTTCGGGCACCTAGTTAGGATGCCACCTGGGCGCCTCCCTAGGGAGGTGTTCCAGGCACGTCCAGCTGGGAAGAGACCAAGGGGTAGACCTAGGACCAGGTGGAGGGATTATATCTCTTCGCTGGCCTGGGAGCGCCTTGGGATCCCCCAGTCAGAGCTGGTTGATGTCGCCAGGGAAAAGAAAGTTTGGGGCTCTCTGCTGGAACTGCTACCCCCGCGACCCGACCACGGATAAGCGGGAGAAGATGGATGGATGGAAGCTCACAATAAAGTCAGATGGGAGATCTACAGAGGCAAAGTGTGAAGACAAAGATGCATTTAAACAAACAGAAAATACAACTTTGTTGTTCCACTAGGCAGTTGTAGCCATAGAAAATGGATTAACAAGTGCATTTAAGTACTTAACCTTCAACTACCTGCTGCCTGAAATCCCTGTGACATCACTGTAGATAGTTGTAACCAACTAGCTGTGTCGGACATTATCACAATACATATTTAAGTTCATTGACTTGGATTTGAAAGGTATTTCGCTGTAGTTACTATAGCTTTGTCAACATGCTTTGGTGAAGGCCTATTCTTTCAATATGATGGATTTGAATAGTTGGATATTATTAGATGTCTAAAAGGACAACATAGGTTATTTGTTTTACTGTAATTGCAATGCTAATACCAATTTAGCATTGTGGTTTTACACAGTTTTTATAACCTGAAATTCACATATTTAATAATTCAATCCTCAAAAGTCAAAATGTGTTAAAATGTAGTTCTCATTCATAACACTCCGTTCGATGTCTCACTATGGGATGCGCCTCATCGCGGAGCAAACAGAAGCATCAATCTCATTACGCCAATCCTGATTGGCTGGAGATCTTGACGTCAGCGTCAGGGAAATCACCCCCTATAAGTAGCTTGCGCCACAACGCATGCGCCATTCAAACACCTCTTCTCGCTTCAGAGCACATCTCTATAGTAGCCGGACAAGCTTAACGGTCCACAGACTGAACCCAAATATAACCATTTCGGTCGACGGGCGCTCGCCGGCTACTCCTTCTGCTTCGCAAGAAGACGGTAATACTAACGCCAGTTAGTATTAAAATCGACCTCGCCGTTCTTTCCCCGGAAAGTAAGGTAAGGTTTTGATTTTTCTCAAGCTAGCTACGCACCCGTTGGACGCCTCTCCCCCTCACACCAGAGGAGTCAGGGACTCGAAGGCTCGGTCATGCGGCTGCGGGTTGAAGATAGCAGGCACAGACTCACACCAAGTCTGCCCGTCCTGCCTCGGGCTGAAACACGCCCAGGAGGCTATCGACAACCCCGGCTCGTGCGGGCATTGCGCCCTTTTCACCCGAAAGAGCCTCCACCGACGGCTAGCACACCAAGCTAGCTTGTTGGAACAGGACTCCCTCATGTCCACTGATTCGCCGTTTGGCAATCAAGACACGGGGGCGTCTGCTGCAGAGACTGAGCCCCTCACTATGTCGGTATGGGGCTCACTAACAGCGGCAGCTGCGGAACCGGGATCCCACGCCGTGTCAGGCCGGGACCCGGTGGCGGCAAGAGACGCGGGAACGGAGCCCCACGCCTCACCAGGCGGGAGCTCCCGGCGAGACCTCACCATGGTCTCACCCGCGGGGAATGTCCTGGAATTAGACTACATGGGGGACAAAGAGGACGCCTCTGAGTCCCTCCTGTCTGATTCGGATGAGCAAGAAGAATATATCTTCATGTCATCGGCTCAAACGGCAAAGCCGGGAGCGATGGCTGCTCTCCCGGGCGATAGCACACCAGCTTCACCCTGTCTGAGCAGGGACCTGCAGGCCGCGTGTCAGCGCACTGCGTCCAGGCTAGACATCCCGTGGCCCGAAAGGGGCCAAGGAGACCGCCAGGTCCCGTTACGAGGGGAAACATTCTCCCCAAGCAACGAGGACAAGGAGGCAACTCCTCCCGGTCTTCCCGGAGATGTTGGATGAGGTGTCGGTCTCGTGGAGGGACCGACCCTTTACCAACAAGGCCCCAATCCAGGGTGCCTCCTCCCTAGACTGCGACAGTATGGAGAGGCTCGGCCTGCTCCGCATACCGCCGATGGAACTGCTGGTGGCAACCCACCTCCTACCGAGGATGGGCCCGTTACCAGGCAGGAACCCAACGCTGCCAGCGAAGGTGGATCGTTTCCAGTCAACCATGACGGAACGGTCCTACAGAGCAGCAGCGTTGTCCGCCAAGGCTCTGAACGTTTCCTCACTGCTAACCGCATACCAAGCGGAGCTCTGTGAGGATATGTCGAGTAATCCTGGACCGGCCGTTCTGGACGAGTTGGCCGCGGTCACAGACATTTGTCTCCGTGTCCAACGCTGCGCCGTCCAGGCCACGGGCAAAACAATGGGGATCATGGTGGTGCAGGAAAGAGCTAAATGGCTCAACCTCACCAACCTCCCAGACCGGGAAAAGGAGGATGTGCTTGACATGCCCATCGTTCCCGAGGGGATTTTCGGCTCCGCTCTTGCCTCCAAGCAAAGCAGATGCGAGTCGAAAAAGAAGGAGGACGAGGCCCTCCACCTCTGCCTCCCTCGAAGGGCTCAGCCGCTGCCTTCGCAGCGGCAGCCCTTCGTCCAAGCTGCGAACCCTGCTCGGTTAAAAATACCGAAAGCGCAGAGGTCGCAGTCCGCCCCGAGTCCCCAGCCCAGGCAGGGAACGAGGGCGAGCTGGCCTAGAAAATCTCCGGTTCCGGCTAAAGCCCAGGCGCAGCCAACCCAGAATTTCGGCCAGCAGTCGAGGAAGAAGAAGCGAGCGGCGCGACAGCCCCTCCTTCTCCCCTCTGTGACAGAGCTGGAAGTCTACGGTTTCCCAGCTCTAAATGTGTTCCTGCCGCCTCGAGAGATGCCTCAACACCATCCTCAAGTCCGCATAAACACATGTCACACACTTATTGATTTTTCTGTCACAAATCATTTTCCGCTGACGCATCCAGGCTTCGAGCCAAGGGCGCAGCTCGGAAAAAGGAAAAGAAAAACAATAAACAGCCCGTCAACTGTTCCCCTTCTGAGAGCAGCTACGGCATCTCTCAAAAGGCGGATTACAGGCGGGTCTGTGAAGGCACCACCGTCACGCGCATGCGCAGTGCCGGCTGGGGTTTTTAAAAGCACCACCGCCACGCGCATGCGCAGTGCCGGCTGGGGTTGTGAAGGCACCACCGTCATGCGCATGCGAAGTGTCGGTGGGGATTGTCGAAAGGGGGCACCACTGTGTTCAGACACTAGAGGGCCCCATAACACAACAAATAGAGACTCAGAGGGGAAGAGATGTGACATCTCCACTGGCTCTAAGGAGCATGCAGTGGAAGATGCTCACATCATCTGCTTGGGTTTTCAAGACAGTAACACGGGGCTACAGACTCCAATTCGCTGTCACCCCCCCTCGCTTCTCGGGCATTCTGCATTCGCAGGCCCGAGGAGAGTCAGCCCATATTCTGGAGAAAGATATTCTCTCTCTCCTAGAAAAGAGGGCTATATCTATTGTACCCGCCGAGCAGAGTCAGGGCGGCTTCTATTCCAAGTACTTCCTCGTTCCCAAACGGGGAGGGAACGGAATTCGGCCAATACTTGATTTGAGGACTCTGAACAAATATCTAAGAAGATATAAGTTCAGAATGCTCACTCACACATCTCTGCTGCGGCTCGTGCGACAAGACGACTGGTTCACATCAGTCGACCTGAAAGATGCGTATTTTCACATCCCAGTATATTACCCACACAGGAAATATCTGAGATTCGCATTTCAGGGGATCTGTTATGAATACAGAGTACTCCCCTTCGGTCTGTCTCTCAGTCCAAGGGTGTTTGTACGATGTACGGAAGCCGCGATAGCCCCGTTAAGACAACAGGGTATTCGCCTGGCGACCTACCTGGACGACTGGCTGCTTCTCGCACAGTCAGAGCAGGAGGCTGTTACGCAGACGAATGTCCTCGTAAAGCACCTGCTCAACCTGGGTTTCATAATAAACACAGAGAAGAGCATGTTGTGCCCCGCGCAGACTATACTCTTCCTGGGTTTACGCCTGAACTCTGTGCCCTTTTCAGCTCGCTTGTCAGCGGAAAGAATGAAAGCTTTCAGAGCTTGTCTCGCTCTTTTCCAGCTGCGCAAACATGTTCTCTTCAGATCATGCCTGCGATTGCTGGGGCTCATGGCGTCAGCCATCCTGGTCGTACGACTGGGACGCTTACACATGAGGGAGTTTCAGCGCTGGGTGGCCGCCCTAAAACTAAACCCCGCGGAGAGTGATGGTTACTGTGAAATGCGTAATGGCACTGCGCCACTGGCTGCACCTGACTTTTCTAGTACGAGGTGTGCCTATGGGTGCTGTCCTTTCACGGAAAGTGGTCACCACGGACGCATGTCTGACAGGTTGGGGAGGTATTTATGAAGGTCGCCCGGTGAGGGGTCTCTGGAGCAGAGACCTCCAGCTGGCACACATAAATTACCTGGAGCTTTTAGCGGTGTTTCTCACCCTAAAACGCTTTCTGCCTTTCCTCAGGGGACATCACGTCCTCGTGAGGACAGACAATACGACCACAATATCGTATATTAACCGCCAAGGGGGTTTGCGTTCTCTCCAGTTACACACACTGGCGCGCAAACTTATCCTATGGAGCGGTAGGCGTCTCCTCTCTCTGAGAGCGACGCACGTACCGGGAGTGAGGAACCTCGGGGCAGATCTACTGTCCAGAGGTATACCACTTTATGCAGACTGGACTCTACATCCAAGGATTGTGAGCCAGCTGTGGGTGCGTTACGGCAGAGCCGCGGTGGATCTGTTCGCATCGAAAGACAACGCTCAGTGTCAGCTGTTCTTTTCGATGCGCGATCTAAATGCACCGTTAGGCGTGGATGCACTCGCGCACAATTGGCCCCCGGGCCTTCTGTACGCGTTCCCACCCCTGGCTCTGATACCCCCAACTCTGGCCCGAGTGAGAGAGCAACGCCACACACTTATCCTGATGGCTCCGCACTGGCCAGCTATGTACTGGCTAGCGGAGATATATCAGCTGCTGTGCGGGCAGCCATGGCAGCTCCCACTACGCAGGGACATACTGTCCCAAGCGGGGGGGGCGATCTTTCACCCACACCCAGAGCGCTTGGCTCTATGGGCCTGGCCCCTGGGTGGTACAATCTAAATACAGTGTGACATGACGCTGACCCTGGCAGCTGCCAAGCGTGCCAGTGGCACTCATGCACTATCTGTACAGTTTTCATGCACTCAGTTTGCCGCAGGGCAAACAGAGTGTGGTTGAAGCCTGACCCTGCCTTTATCTTAAGGCGGTCGGTTCGGGTACCACATTTGACATTAAGGCATCCTCCCCGCCACTGTATTCCTCCGGGGAACAGCGGCCGGATTTGCCGTGTCCAGCCCGTGCTTCACGCACGTACAGGGACAGATCAAGGGTGCTTTGTCATAATGACCAACCCCTCGTGTCCTTGGCTAACCCTTATAAGGGCAAGCCTGTTACTAAGCAACGGCTCTCCCACTGGTCTGTGGAAGCAATTGCTTTGGGGCTCATACGAGTCAGAGTTCGCAGGCACCCTCGGGTCCGCGAGCTCTTTCGACTCAGAGTCTGGCTGCATTCTGGACTCTGTCCAGGATGTCTCCCATCAAAGACATTGGTGCAGCGGCGAGCTGGTCCTCGCCGCTCACTTTTGTCTGCCTCCTAACAGGCTGGACGTTCTGCTCCCAGTGTGACTCAAGCAGTGCTGGGCACCTGGTTGAGTCAGAGCTCTACCTGTTAAGTTCTGGTTGGTTTGGTGATTTTCGAGATAAGCTCGTCTGGCAATACGGGAGCTACAATTTCCCATAGTGAGACATCGAACGGAGTGTTATGAATGAGAATTATAGGTTACTTACGTAACCCCAGTTCTCAGAGTAACATGAAGTGAGATGTCTCACCAGACGGCCCTCCTTGCTATGGTGAAGCGAGAAGAGGTGCTTATTTTGAATGGCGCATGCGTTGTGGCGCAAGCTACTTATAGGGGGTGATTTCCCTGACGCTGACGTCAAGATCTCCAGCCAATCAGGATTGGCGTAATGAGATTGATGCTTCTGTTTGCTCCGCGATGAGGCGCATCCCATAGTGAGACATCTCACTTCATGTTACTCTGAGAACTGGGGTTACGTAAGTAACCTATAGTTTTCTTTACTTTAATTGGATAGTCAATACCTGTGTTTTTTCAGTTTATCAATGTAAAGTAGTGGTTAAATTAAGCAAAATTACTAAATATTTCTTTACTCATATATTTTCTTGCAATTATATATAATTGTATTTTATACAGTATTTTTTATTTATTTGACAGTGATATACTGTATTGCCATAACAAAAGTGTTTTTTAGTAAAATTACAGAAAATGCAGCTAATTTTGCCAACAGAAAATCATTTATTTTTACGGTTAGTTTTGTTAAATTCGCATTTAAAAACTGCTGAAAAACAGATAAATAATGTATTCCATTTCTACAGGTTTTTTTTTGTTAAAATACATCACACATTTCAATAAACCGTTTATTCTTGTCATTTTAATTATGATTTCCTGTAATTATGAAATACAATAAAAAACTTAATTTTTGGGGGAAAAACTGTAAAAAAAAAAGAATTACAGTGCACACACACACACATACACACACACACACTCACACGAACAAACACACGCACACACAGTTTGCAAGAATATTTACATTAATTTATCTGTGGGTGTGGGATGCCTCGAAGGTCATGGAGCGTCATGTGTTTAAACTGACAGGGTTTTTGCATACACAGTGTGTGGCAGACCAACGTATAGAGTTGATGGGGAAGGTAGAAGGGGGTTTGAGGGCCATTAAAATGATATGCTGAAAATGGAGATGAAATGATGGAGAAGAGACCGATAGATGATAGTGTGTATGTTGGGACGAAGTGTGTGCCTGAATGGCTAAAATGGATTGATTTTGATCCACATTTCTGCTGCTCTAAAAGCTAGTGTGGTTAAGATTTGTTAGACAGCTTTTATTCTAAAAAGCAGATGTGTGTAGCTTTGGGTTTTTACACAAGACAATTTAATGAGTATAACAGAAGGATAAGGCTTCAGCTCCTCTTTCATGAGTCTCAACCCTCACTTATGTATTTAAATGTGTTAAAGTAGGTTTGTATACTTATACCAAGTTGTCCACTATTTCAAACCCCCTCATTTTTATCTAGTAAGGGTTAGGACGCCTGTGCTCTTCAACAGATCTTTTTTTAAGTATGTCAGTCTCCGTGCTTCTGGACCTCCCATGGCTGCCCTTGCCTTTATTTGCATTCATTTTCATGATTGCTCCATGCCTGTCTCTCTCTCCACGCCTCGCCCTCATATTACCTGCCTGTCCACTCGGCTTTGCATCAGTCTGCAGACAGATTTCACCATATTCTCTTCCTTTTCAAAACCACAGGCATGGTTGAGGGGAGCTGTAGTCGAAACCGTTCAAGTGTGCACGTTCACTTTTTTTAGGGGCTTGTCATTTCACAATTCTACCTTTTCCAACGCTGCTGTCGGATAGGAGGGGATTAATAGGCATCACCTCAGTGCTCTTCAGACCCTGATTTTTTTTAACTTTGAAAATATTAATATAAATTCATTTTTCTGCTGAATTTATGTATTTTAAAACATTTTTCCTGACCGAGAGCATATCAATGATATTTAACAATCAATGCAATGTTTTCTAAGATATTCAGAGGTGAGAGGCACATACAAGTATTTGCTTTACATCTTCACCAACTTCTCCAAAAAAAACCTGACATTTAATAAAACAATACATTTTTAGTTTATATTTGTATAGAATATCTGTCATTCATAGAATCAGACATTGAAGCTATTTTTGTAAGAAACTGAACTATGGTCAATAGAAGTTTAAACAAGAAATAAAGACACACTTCACAAGCCTCATCATGGAATTTTAAATCAATACAAATCCTATATTGTACATGTTTGCAATTTCCCAGAATTCTTCGAACCATAACTCACTATTGAGATGTTTGACGTTGTGCTTATGGACTACAGATAAACAAATAACCAACATATTTAGAACCACATTTTCTCCTGAACTACACTGCCATCATATTCATCATAATAATTTTCATCGAGATACTATTTATGTTCATACAAACATAGGCTACGTATTCAGTGTAGTGCAAACATGAGTTTTAAACAAGATTAAAAGTCTAAAGCCATGCTGGTGGTTTCAAGGCACATCAGGTGGACTAAAATCCAATGAAAGGACAGTTGTCCTACTTTTCCAGTGTAGTAATACAAGGTTGCATTGGTTTGGAGCCACTGGATCACATGATATTGAAGCTATTAAACATAGACAACATATTTATTTGAAAATAGAATAAAAAACAGCTACATGTTATTTGTACAAAATGGAAAAAAGTAGGTGTGTGTTACTTTTGAGGCATAGTTGTAAATGCTGTATTGATTTGGAGTCATAGGTCCAATGATAAATAGGATATATGGAAAGGGAATGACACTTTTCCATAAGGAAATATTACATTTTCAATACAATATTCATATCAAATGGAAAAAGCTCTAAAGTTAAAAAAGAGGTGTGTCATACTTGTTCAGTGTAGTTATACAATACTACATTGATTTTTCATTGGGTAATTAGGTCATTTATATGGAAGCTATTAACACAAAATAATAATATGAATTAAAATGGATGAATTTTCATCAAAATGTTCATATAATACAGAAAAGCATCCAAATCCATCAAAGATAGACATGCTAATAACAGTATAATACTTCAGCTTTTGGTTAATTGATTGAAGCAACATCGACAAAACATGGACACTTGTACTTAAATTCTCCTAAAGAAAGTTTATATTCAGAATGAATGGATGTGTGCACAACCACATATAAGAAAACAGTGTTTAGTGACCTTGTCGTACTTTCAGCCATACAGACTTCTGATTTCAGCCTGTCTGGAATGTCAGACCAGGCAGAAAGAAATGGTAATTTAAATCAACATAGTACATACCAGGTTAGTGGCTAATTTACTGTTTACAGAAGGATTGAAAACACATTAATACATAGGCCTACTTTATTTAAGATCTATTGGCAACAATGTCATCAATTACACAAATTGTCCCCATAAGCTCTATATGTACAGAAGTACAGTGACACACACGTGCCTCTTTGCATTTTTGATGAACATCATGCCACTCTCATGTCAGGAAAGTTAGCAAGGTCTGGCCGTATAGTGAAGTGCCTTTGGTGTAAAAAATAAAACCAATGTCATTATAATATTCATGAGCTTCAACATCCCCCTCCCCCTTTCCCGCTCTCCTTTCTTTCCTTTCCTCATTCACTTTCCTCATTACTCCCCCTCTGTTCTCTTCTGAATGCCAGAGGTGACAGACAGAGACTTTCTTGTCTCTTCTCCACAGCTCTTAAATACAGAAAAGGTTAATTCCTTCAGTTTGTACGGACCTAATTTCATCCGCCAGGGTTATATCCCTGCCCCCGTCCTTTAAAGACAATGTTTAAATGTTTCAAAGCCTTCCCGTCCTAACCAATTTAACTCCAGCTGATCATTCTACAAAAGCATATGGCGCAATGAAAAATGCATCGCAGCCAATCTTGGAGAAGTTTTAAATGGGCACGGATGGAGAAACAGAAACAAATGTATCTTGTGTTCATTTCAGAATGAGGATGACTCTCACATCTGAGGTCATAGAAAACTTTGAAGATTTCATTAAAATGTTACGCAAGCTTTCAAGGAACACGCTTAAGTTGTCTTTAGATACTAGTAGAGCTGTCAATGTTCATCTAAAATGTATTTTCTTTAAGAACTCAATGCTCATCAAGAACTGCACATAATATTAATGTGAAATGACTGTCAACATGATAACACCGCCATGCTTAATGAGGGTTTAGGAACACAATGAACTTGGTTAGGTTTAGACAAAAACAACGTGGTTTAAAACCGAAGTGTTTAAAGAAACTAATCTCGACTCACATAGACATCCCTCCACCTCAACCTACCTAAGCGGAATCTGTGGCTCTACTACAATATCAAGAATGAAAGAAAACGTCTTGTGTTTAAAGCACCAAGGTCGACTCCCACTGGCCCTGTGGTCAGATCTGTCTTGAGAACATTTAAGAGGAGGGTGAGAAAAGGCTTGTGAATCAGGGACATGTGTATTGTATTGTAATGTATTTTATTCTAAATTTGAATAGTAAGACAATAAATTGTGATTACATCACATCTGACAGTTTCGCTCAGCAGTTTTGAATATTCTTGTTTTGTTTTCTAAACTTGTCTTAGGTATGTCCTCAAAAACCCTATCAAGGAAGTTATCCAGCAATTATTTTTGACTTGTTGGTTTACAACCCTGTTTTACCCAACATACAGTTGGCCCAATCATTATTTAGCTTTCCAAGACATTGTTGGATGATATTGTTGGATGAACCACTTCCCCCTGTTGACGTGGTCACAGTTCACAATCTAAAAAGGTTAAATGTCATCAAGTCTGTTAAAGCTTTTCATCTTCCAGCAGGAGCCATTTTTATTACATGGGAAAATATGGCTGCTCTTTTATCCGACATGTACACTCTGCTTTAAACTGTTTTCAAACAAACTCTCACAATCTCTCACTCACATACTTCTTCACCTACTCAACGCCTCTCTTTCTATCACACATTCATAAAAAGTGTCTATCTCAGTCTCTTTTTGCTCACTCTGTCTCCCCTTATCCCCGGCTTTCTAACAAATAAGAAGACAACAAGCGGAAAAGTCTGCTGGACGTACACACATGTGCACGCACACGCCTTCACCCAGCCGCCCCTGCTGCAGCATCTCTGCACCGCGAACAAGCATCTGGTTGTTATCGCTCTTCGCCATGCTTGCTGAGCAAAGTTTAAGCTGATTCGGTGACAGCCCAAACCGAGCCACCCCGGCATTTCCTTGCAACGAGGCCCCTAATCTGCCAGACTGGGGGAGAGACAGAGAGTGGTCCGCTCTCTATTTCGACAGAGAAGCGAGGCTCGAAACAGCACAATTAAAAAGATACTGTTGTGTTTACACTTGCTGGCCTGTGTAACTGCTGAATGGGGGACATAAACAGCTTAGCTGCAGCCAGTGTAAGTGGCCTGCGTGGGCCTCCTTCTGCTGAATACGAGAAGAGCTACTTTATTCTGTCACACCGCATTTGACAGGAATTTGAAATCTGCTGCATTATGTGCTGTCCACAATAAAACCTTGTGTTGTTTGAAAAGCCGGCATTAGACAGCAGAAAACTGGCATCAGAGAAGGGAAATAATTTGATTTTGTCTAATCTGGTTGAGGGGGGAAATATTGTAATCCCCTCCATGCTCTGTGATATGAGCATGTGCCTGCATCTGGCTGTGTAAGTTTGTGCATGGGTGCTTATGTTGGATTGTGCACATGCATTTGTTTCCACGCAATACAGAGTTTTTTTGAAAGCATAATTCTGCTATTTGGTCCTTTGTGTGAAATTGTTGATATTGCCTTTTCTGTTGAGGTTCCCATAGGTGTTTCTAATACAGCAGAAAATAACAGGAGAGTGATTTGGAGCTGGAAATCCATTCTACACACTCACGCAGACACAAACTGACACAGTCCTCCAGGGCCCATCAGGCCTCTATTGTAAAAGCCTCTGGTTTTATGAGGAGTGCAGATGTAAATCCTCTCATTCTCTGTGATATCTCTTCGGCATCCTGTTGTCTCTATCTTTGATCACCTATCTTCTGGGAAGTGATGAGTGCTGAGAGCCAGAAAACGCAAACAACAGACACATTAGGCCTGTTGTATTTATACCCGCCCGGAAACAATGGACCTGTGTCAGGGCGATTGTTTCCCCCAGCGACTCTCACGGAAGGCTTTGAAAATTGAAAAACAAAAACTTTCTGTTTCACACAAGCCTGTTCCATCTTTCGCCGACATTGTTGTTCCTCTCTGATAACAGGCTTGGACAAAACCCAAAACTAATCTCACATGCTTTTATTCATTACGATCCTGGATCATAAAAATATGGACATTTTTGGATTGTTGTTCAACCAAACCCTTTGTTGCTTTTGTGCATGCCAACATGATGTGTTCAGTCATTGTTTTTGAATATTTTTCCAGATGAAAGCTGCCATATAGTTATGAATGCATAACAGGTAATCAGGCGTTTTGAGACAGCGGTATATCCTCATTTTGTCCTTGATGCTGGAAGGATCAGGGAAATGATTAGCAGGGCACTCTCACCTAGGGAGAGGAGACAATGAGCGGAGTAGATTGTCTTATGTTTGACGGTAAACTAAGAGGCTCATTATTATCTATAGAGTGATAAACCACATGGATGGCTCAGATATAATGCTTATACAGCTGCTGTGTGGTTTGGGCTCATGCTTCAATCTGAGCACATTCCACTGGATTAAAGCATGAACTTTTGCAGAAACCACTGTAATAGTTTATCAAAGGCAATGTATAATAACTTATACAAAGCATCACTAAAGCTAGAGGCAGCTTATTGTTTGTTGTGATTTAAATTGAATAGTTTATTAAGTAGCAAATTAAGTAGTATTTAGCTGCATGAAACAGATCTATGGTAATGATTTGAATAGTTGGATGACTCAAAATAGCGACATATAAGCAGTACATTCTGTATAAAAATCTCAAAAAACCTAAAAAAAGAACAGAATATACCGTATCCTGCTTCTTGAAATATGCCTGCAGATGGGGAGAGTTGTGTGACTTATTTACCTGTCCAGCTTCTCTGTGTACAGCGTTGTCAACAAGATGTAAGCACTCAAAGGGGAAAATAACTGCAAATATAAACATGGTGAGGTACATCTCGAGCTGGAACAAACCTGCTTTTCTGACAGCTTGACAGTCACCTGAGGGTGAAACAGATTTCAAAATCACTGTCCAACCGGCCACACGTTGTCTTGCTTTGTCTGACACACACAAACACACACACACACACACACACACACACACACATACACACAGCAGTCCTTAGAGGGGCCAAGCAGGAAAAGAGGCTGTCTCTGGCTGGGCAGCTGTACGGTCAAGCAGAAATATCCGAATGTTTCCCCTCCAGCAAACTGCTGGTATCAGTGGTGACAGACAGACAGACAGGCTGACAGTCAGACTCTCACACACAGACACATGCATACATGCACAAACACACAGTGATCGAAACACAGAAATGGATAGACAAGACTGACAGACAAAGAGGTACATTCTGTACATTGCATGTAGGCAGAGAGAAATGCACAAGACACACACACACACACACACACACACACACACACACACACACACACACACACACACACACACACACACAAACACACGTCAATGAAATGATATCCTTGTTTACCTTATTTGATAGAATAATCTGTTTTGGTCCTAAACATAATTTCCTACTCTCATATTGAAACCAATTATGTATGTTTTGCATGTATACAGTTTCACAATATCTAATTTAAATGAAATAAATAATACATCTGAAGATGTTGGTTCAGGTTTAGGTTCAGGTTATTTATTGTCATTTTTTACCAGCTGTGAAATTTAACTGTTGGGTTTAAATGTAAGTTCTCAAGCTTGATGTACTCTACCAGTTATACAGTTCCTTTTTCAAACCATAGAGGTCACTGTTGCTTTACATACTAGTGAAAAGAGATTGGCTGAATGGAAACCTCCCTTCATCACCCTTCAAACCTCCCTTCATCCCTCATAAGTATCCTTGTTCCTTCTTGTTATTTTCTGTAAAAATGCCTACAGTATTATTTTATTATTTTATGATGTCCATTGTATTATTTTTTAAACGTTTCTCTTAACATGTGTTCTTTAGATCTTCCTCAAGTTCTACCTGTTGAGTTGTTCCATCACAGTTCAAAGGGCCATGTTAAGTGTATTGTTTTAAGTATATTAAAACACTGTTAAGTTATTAAACTGTGATGTATGGAAAGGTAGGTGTGCTGGTTCACACACAAGGGAGTGTCTGAATTGTAAAGGTGTTAAGCAGGCAATATAGAAACCCTGTAGAAGTACTTTACCATTGTTGCTCCACATGCAGTTAAGGTCCATGTTACAGGCAAGTGGGTGTTAAGAACTACGTGCCCACAAGGAAATGCGGGACACATCTTCAATTTGAATGAGGTACTGTACATGTGCTAGCAGTACAATTAAGACAAAATATCAATAGTAAAATCACAACCTATGGTGCACTTTTACAACTTCTAAATCTGAAACTTCACAAGACTTTGCTAGATTCAACATATCATAACATTTTTGTAAAATCATGAATTTAATTGGCAGTATCAAACATCCGTCTGAAATAGAAATCGCCTGCAATCATACTAGGTATGTGTTTCTGACCCCAGTTTAAAGCCTCAGTTTATAAAAGTGGAACAAAAACAACTTGGAATGTTGATCTTGACAGCAGCTCTAGCTTCAGGCTACATTGTACTTATGTCACAATCATCTTCAACTCTAACTACTGTCAGTACTACTTGCCTGTCTGACTTCCTCCTGAAGAAAATAACATATTGACACTGGCAAAAACATCTAACATGATTATAAATGTATGTGTTATTTTTACATGCTGAAGATAAAACCAACATATATACAAAAACAAACAACAGCAGTGTGATCAAGTGAAGTCCCTGTCTCTGAAATGCACACTCACATAGATCCATCTCCCACCGAACTTGAATACAGTTAATACACACACACTGAAGCCACCAGACAGACAAGTGTGTGTCTCAGTAACCCAGACATGCTGTGTAAAAGTATACAAAGTGTTCAGGTGTTCATGGGACATGCTTAGCAAGTTCAACACACCCCTATACACACTGACAACCATGCCCACATTTAACACATGAACTGCAAGTGCCAAATGTTCAGGCTCTGCTGGCTTTTTCTGGTGGTTTGCGCCCGCCCACACACACACACACCCACACACACACACACACACACACACACACACACACACGGCGTCTCATGGAAGAACCCACTAGAGACTTTGTGGCTTGGTATTGGGCCCATCAACATACTATTTCCTCTCTGCCCCTCTCTCCTGAAGTCTCATTTCCATCGGCTGACAAACACAAAGGCTGGATCCTCCCTGCCCACTGAACCTGTTAAATAAATAAATCCTCACTCCAATGTACATCAGTTAATGATCTGTTTCACTGAGTGGCAGACGGTCTCTACCTTACTTTCTGCCTGCATGTTATTGCACAAAGAGAAACGGAGCGATACAGAGCTAGACAGCAAGCGAGAGATGGCAGACTGCCACGGTGACTTTCATTGCGAACTTGTTTAGTCAAACTAACAAGTCGGAGGATTATGAAAGACTTTAATTAGATGTTGCAGAGTTATTTGGCGAAGGAGTGAGTGACTGCATGCCGTGCTCCTGACTTACCTTGTTAAAAAGTCCTTAAGGTGAGTTGGCATGTCATTCAGGCTGTAATGCCTTACACCTAGCGGGGGAGTTTTAAGTCATTTTGGTATGTAATTATCAAAGGAACACTTTGTGATAGATGGCAGAGTCAACGACAGGGAGAGATCAAGGGAGCAGGAGGAACACAGAGTGTGAGACACCCTCTCCGAACCTCATCATAATTAGAGGATTTCTCTGACTTTGATCCCACTGATAAGAGTTTCTCATGAATCCTTTTTGAAGTTGATATATTAGACCTGCACCTGTGACACATCCGTGCACCTGTCAAACAAGCTTTTCTAATTAGCTGTCAAAGGGAAAACTTATTAAATGTTAACCTTTAGTGATAACACTGATGAAGTCCAAGTGTTTGAAAGGAAAGCACAAATAACGCATTGGGTATGGCAATAGGTATTCTGGGTTCTGTTCATTTTTTGATATGGCAAATACAAGTGCTCTGATCCTTGATCTCCTTACATTTTGGTCATTTAGGAGTAGACATCCTACCAGGGCTGCCCCTGGCCAACTTGGGGCCCTAAGCGAAATTGTGTCATGAGGCCCCCCGGGTCTGTACACAACTCGTCAATCACGTGTCGCAAGCGCTGATGGGGGCAAACTATGGCGCGCATTATTGCGCCGCATTTGCGCATAAGATGAGGCCCCCTGCGCAAGATGAGGCCCTACACACTGCGCATGTTCTGCGTATAGGGAGGGGCGGTCCTGAATCCTACAGTACATTTTTGGAAACCTGCTATTCATGATTTGTTTCAAACATGTAGCCATAATACTGTTGGCGAGCCAAGTCAAGTGTCACTGTGAAAGTTATTAGCATACCTCTCTGGAGTATGTCGTTTTAGAAGTATGGTGTCATAGTGACTTGCAGAGCTAGCTTATAGTCGCTAGCAAGTGCTAATATGCTACTTTATACTTCAAGTAGGGAAAACACTTACACAAAAGTGTTAATGCTACATCTGAAAACTGGACAAACCATTTGTATGCGACCAGAAATGTTACAATTGACTTTTATGAACTGAAAACACACAGTTGTACGACAATAAGACTGCACAATGCAGTGGTAGCAACCACTGCATTGTGCAATCCCTTGGCTGCACTATCTGCTCTATCTGTGCAACCAAGTGCACGATAGCATGCCCTAAAGCAAATTATGTTTTTAAGAAAATATGTAACAAAATAACAATGAAGTTGTTGAAGACAACACATTTCAATTAGACCGATTGAGAACATTTCCTTGAGATTCAATTTGAAGTGTCCTTTTTCTTGAAGACTTTTCTCTAGTAATACTCAACATATATGAAATACAATTAGAAGATAGCCTAACTCCCACTTTTGTTGGCTTGTCTATCAGTTACATACTCTACTGAGACATTCCCCTGTCAGGTTCTTCTACCATCTAATCGGAGATACAGGGTCCCACGATTCAGTAAGGTCAGACTGAAGCACTCCTTTGTGCATTAGTCAATCCTCACAGTAAATACAGAGCTAAATCCCAGATCAAATGCACGCTAAAGGGTCATGAAAAAGTTTTCTCTCAGTGATTGTGCTGTTATGTTAAATGTTCGTTGTTTGTGTTTCATGTATTGTGTCTGGATATGTGTCTATGTTGGTGTTGGACATGGAGCTGCTGTGATGCAAGTCAAATTTGAGATTTGATCTGACCAATAAATTATTATCGTATGGTATCTTATAGATTCTTGGGAGCAATCATTTTTATTTCTCTGGCAATTCGCATTTTTCCCTCTGTCATTTTGTCTTGTTGAGCTTCTCAGCACAAGTGGCAGCTTTAATCTGTTTCTGCAGTAAAGACATCAGCAGACGCTTCAGCGTGTTGTCCTTGCTCTTTAGCAGCAACACACCTAACATAAGCTCTCCTAAAGGTTAAACTAGGCTATCAAAACACTTGCAATACTGACTATTAAAAGTCAACATTTTAGAGGGAGTTGAAGACACTTCATAGATTTGCAATATTAATGCTACAAACAACCTAAAATGTAACACTTTCTGTGAGAGCCAGTTCCACCAAACTGTCTTCATATAGAATATCCAAGGTTGTGAACATGTAAATGTATTTCTCCCCATTGCAAAAGGTTCTTTAAAGCTTATTAGCTTAAATAGCTTCTTCCAGTTTTGAATCTCCGGCTCTCCAATGACTCAAAGGTCAGAACTGTCCGAATGTTTTGCTATTGGTCAATAGTGCACACTTGCAATGTCAAATTTGTATGTCAAAGTTCTCCAAGGAATTTTCACTGTGCCTCAGCAGGTGTATCTACAGATTAAGGCAATCCTATAGGAATGGATTTCTTTGTGTCAAATAATGACAGTTTTTAAAGCTGATCACACCATTAAAAAAATACAACATTCCTTGTAAGAATAACAATTTCTGCACGTTTTGATAACGTTATGATTCCCTAGAATTAACTAGAGACTACTCTACAAAATCAACTTTTACATCTATATGCTATGGTATCCCATCGCACAGTGCAGAGCTATCATTGAACTGCTGCCACGCAGAGGAAAGGGCACAATGCTTCAACTCAGAGATGCTAGCCAAATCTGTTCTGTACATATGCATGGCATTCCTGTTTAGAGGATGTGTAAATACAGGACAGAGGTTAGTTCAAACACAGAGACCTGTGCAACCTCTCACTCTCTAATCTGCAATATTTACACTACATGGGAAAGGGAGAGGAAAACATGAAATATTCAACGTTAGGACAACATGTAAAATACTGCATTTAAAATATGTTGTATTGAACAGTAACGTCATCAAATAAAAAACAAATAAACATGTAAAACCTCACCACCTAAAGAAATCACATTGATTGATAAAGATAAAGTGTCATTTTGTTATATTTTTTTATTCCTCTCATGTCCTGTTTCATCCTCAAACAGATTTCAAAATAAATCCTCAGGAAATAGCCATTTATTGTTCGGATTTACTTTAAATACAACAAAGACCCTTTCTGGGAACATTCCTTTAACAATGCAGGAGAAATGCCAGGCCACATAGAAAACACAATACATTACACGGGAGAGACGTGCCAAGGGACAAATACTTTCTACTTGTTTTCTTTATCCAAGTCATATTTATTTCATTAGGTGTATTCTCCATAGGCTTCATGGTGGCAGGAAAGCCATGCGCTCAGACACTCACATACACACACAACTGGACTCCAGATGTCCACTGGTGCATGTAGGGATTCTATTTTTCTCCTATTGGAGTTTTTATTTGTTTCATTCATCTAAGGGAGTATAACAAACACCAGCAGCCATACATAATTAGTATTGGAGAAGACACAAAGAGTAGATCCTAATGACTACACACATCTACGTGGTTGACTTTTGTGTATGTAATTGAAAGGGGCTGAAAATCAATAGCATTCAATGAAAACTAATTGCAAGAGGTGAGAGTGGGGAGCTGTTAGGCGTCTATTAGGAGAGGCAACAGCAAACCACGATGAAGATTCGTCGCTCAGTTAGAAAAGCGCTCTGAGGGCAAATGTGTGTGAAACTGTGCGTGAAAAATGGCTGAATATATACCCATAATTCTTCTATTATTTAGTAACGCTCAGGCAACATGGGAAAGAGAGAGGCATTGTCTCGCAATGTTTGCTATTGGTGGTGTTAGTTGATGAAATAAAAAGGTTTTTGGAATTCAAATGTTAGGTTCCTGTGTGTGTGTGTGTGCGTGTGTGTGTGTGTGTGTGTGTGTGTGTGTGTGTGTGTGTGTGTGTGTGTGTGTGTGTTTTTGCCAACAATGACTAAATGACTCGATATGCAAGGGAACCATTCATTAACACATAGCAGATTGAGCTACAATTCAAATAAAAAGGCCTGTAATTTGTTTTGAATGTACAAAATATAATAATGAATCAAAATAAAATATATTATAACGATAAAGAAAATCCCTAAACAAATTATCTCACCACAATCACAAAATAATATCAATGCTATAATGAAAATGTTTTTGTATTATTTTCTTTTTGTTTAAATCATAACCATTATCAAAGGGATATATGTTTTTGACTCTTCGTTTTTTTTTACCAAAGGTAATGTGGAGTAAGGAAGAAAAACTGTGAAAATGGTACATTAATTAAATACAGGGACATTTTTCAAAAATAAATTCGCTATTCGATTTCTCTTTCTATTTCAATATTTCCAACACTTAGGACACTAAATGTTTGAAAACAGTTCTGACCTACAAACCTATAAATCCTGCAAATTATCACACATTTACTGAAGTGATTATTCCTATGCGGACTGAATAAACAGGATATCGATGGCGTCAAAGTCAAACACTCGGGCCATCAGGAGGATAGATACTGGCTACAGACATCTGCCAAGTTCACAGGGGTGCATGTTTACACTGGGAGTCAAAGCCTGGAGTAACAAAGGGCAAGCACTGACAAGCAAATTAATACTATAGTGGCAAAGGGACCCCTAATAAGCCTTTAATTGATTCCATTTAACGTGTTAAAACACATTCTACAGCTACAGCTATGATCAGGTTAGAAATGACAGCTCACATAAAACTTTAAATTGTACACCTTTTCAGGGATATATTGTCAGCATTTTGGTTTCCGAGGTCCTGGCTCTGCTGCACTTCAAACATCACCTGTGGTCCTGTACACACACACATGCGCTCACAATTACACAGAGATTATGGAGAGGCGCAGCCAGTTCACACTCACATACACACATGCGCACACAACATGTCAGTTGGCCATGGTCGCTGGCAGTGGCCTTGCCATAATCTCTCTCTAATTATATACACAGCCAGGCTTACTGTTTCAATGCAGAGACCTGAGAAAATACAAGCTACTAATCTTATTTGCACACAGCCGCAACAACCATGATGGGTGAGGGGAGAGAGGAGAGGAAAAGAGATGAGATGACATGTGAGAAGAGGAGAGAGAGGAGTGGAGAGAAGAAGGGCAAAAAGGCGAGAAGCAAAGAGAGTAAGAAGGGAAAGGAAAGGAAAGAAGAAATGAGGAAAGGAAAGTAGTTGAGGAGACGGAAGGAGAGGAAGAGAAGGATTTGTCTTTAAACCTCACTAAGCCAACTTTTAAACTTGATTTTTCATGTTTCTCTATTTTAGCGTTTACATTTATATTGAATCTCTGATGCTCGATAGCAAATATATAGCTCTTAAACAGTTATATTGCAATTTGTTGTAAGTGTTTTCTGTCTTTTTCTTCCCGCTAGAAATATAAGAATACATATAATCCTTTCCTCTCTGGCCCTACTTATGAACAGTGTCAATGACAATATTTCCACCTAGACCCTCTTCTCTCTGACTGTGTATATAGTCTATACGGAGAACGGCTGAGTCTTTGTTTCCACTTGGATGCCTTGTGATAGAATCTATTCCCTCTCCAAAGGAGGTGTGATGCAGACACGGCTTCTCACACAGACACAGACACACACACACACACACGGCTTCTCACACAGACACGCACACACACACACACACACACACACACACGGCTTCTCACACAAACACGCACACACACACACACACACGGCTTCTCACACACACAAACGCACGCACACACACACATACACACACACATGCACGCACGCACATACACACACACATGCACGCACATACACACACACACACACACAGACCTTCACAGCTACACACACTATGTAAATAATGCATGTGTCTTAAAGGGTTTCACCCCACCACAGCTGGCCCACTTCAATTAGAAGGCTTTGCACTCATCCTTTCTCGTGCGTCCTTTCTCTCCATTGCATCGCTCAGTCCGTGTTGTTCTACTTTTTGCACAAAAATGTCAACTGTTCAAATGTATTTCCCCTATATAACATGATGATGGTGAAAGTGAGCAGTTTTCACAGCAATGTTCTGCATTAATTTGCACCCCTCTCTTCCTCACAAGTGTATGCATGTGACCGGCTAAGAAAGCTTACTTATTGTTAAAAGTGTACATGAAGAAATACTCATAGATTTAGATAATGCTTAAATAAGCCACTGAAACACTTGTTTGATCTGCTGTGCAACATGCTGAACTGTGCCACAATGTCCCCTGCTGCCGGACTGGATTTTATTTTCTCGGTTCCAATAAGGTGAGATATAATTAAATATGAAGTCCAATATATCCTCTTGACAGCGTACTTTATCGTCCTCTCTCTATGTCTGTCTCTGTCTCCTGATCCCTTCAATTCAGTGGAGGCCTCGTGTGACCCTTGCTACTCAACCTCACCACTCTCTCCTTGACTGCCCCCCCATTCCTCCCTCTTTACTTCCACTCACCATAAGTGAAGGCCCTGGCCTGGTCTAGCCTCCTCTGAACACATCTAATTACCCCAATGCCAAGCATTTCCCATCCATCACATTATCTTTCAGAGACGAAGTATTAGCGCTCCCCGTCCCGTCAGCCAATTACCTGCTGCCTTCTGCTTGAGTCACCTGCATTGCAAATGTGACCTTTCCTTCGAGGACTGATTGCATGTTTCCTAGAGTGTGTGGGAGAACGCAAGATTTTTGAAGTGTGGATGTGTGTGTGTGAGAGCATGGGATCACTGGAAGGGTGTGTTAAGAGAATGAAAATGTGTAGGTGCCTGCATATGCTGCTTATGTGTGTTATTTGTGTGTATATGTAAGAAATGCAGATGGCCTGTGAGTGCATGTTAAATGCCTGAAGGCCCTATGCGGGTGTGTGTGTGTGTGTGTGTGTGTGTGTGTGTGTGTGTGTGTGTGTGTGTGTGTGTGTGTGTGTGTGTGTGTGTGTGTGTGTAATGTGTGTGTGACTGGGCTGGGGCAGTGAGCAAACCCTCTCAGACACCCTTCTGACCCCCCTCACCCTCCCTCGTGTGACGGGCTGTCGTGAATGTTAATGTTCTGTGATGGCTGCGGAGCAAATAAGTGTTTCTGACACAGTACAGGCTCCCATTACAGGAGCAGGCCAAATGGGCTCGCTAGTGCCTTAATGAGCAGGCAGGTCAATCAGCCGCAGCACTGTACCAGTCCCGCACACTGCTTATGCAGCGACCAAACCTCAGCACCAGACCGGGTAAAACTGACTTCCACTGCTGTCTCCTTGCTGAAGTTGAACAGATTTTCTTCCTTTTCTTGAAGACTTACGGCTAACTAAAAACCCGAGAAAGTGTACCTCTGCTGCTTTTCTATGAGCTACCAATACAGACACTCCTCTGATTAATCACAATATTATGGTTGCTACTAGAAGTCTGAATTTTAAATGTTGGGATGATCTATTATAAAGGATCGGGTACTTTTCCAGAAAAAAAGCAAAATGGTAAATGCACATTGGTTGGTTTTAATTGTTTTCCCGTAAGGAAGTTATTTTAAGAAGCTGTTTCTCATGGCGTTATGCTGTGAAAATCAGACCCTTGAACATCATTGTCAGTGATCAACAACTATACCACTGTGTTGCTTTTTGTGTACATCACAGTCAAAAAACATGTATTTGAAAGAAGAAATCTTTACAAAAGAAAGCCCAAAAATAAGCGTTTATATCTCAGTGATTGCATTATTCATGTATAAGTGAGGTAATTTTGAAGTGAGTAAATGTCACCTGTCAACTAGAATTCAAAAACAGAAATTGGGAACGTCTGCAAAATATTCTACTGAATGGAAAACCAAGAGCCTTGTCCATGGTCAAGTCCCAGTTAGCCTGACAGCCTGTGGACACTGTAAACTCAGTCACAAGCAGTCCAGTGCAGCTACAAGCCTGAGAACAAAGAAGCTGTCTCTCCCTTCTCCCTCTGGATTGTCAAGAGAAAGTACAGCTTGTAGGTTGAGTCAAACAGTTATTTCTGAAAAAAAGGGTGGAGAGCACATCGCTTGGCTGACTCATCATAATTTAGAGGGAAAATGAATCCCCCTTCTTCCACCTGAGAAGAGGAGAGATAGAGAGGAAAGCTGAGAGCAAGGAGAGAGAAGGGTAGAGTCAGAGAAGGCGGGAAGCGGACATTAGGCTTGATTGAGACGCATGGCAGACGGAGAATCACCTAGCGCGCCAGAGCACATCCTCACAGTTGGCCAGGCTGTCTCTCAAAACTCTCCAAATAGTCTAAAGTCGACCTGTTGGAGTTACTGAGTCGTCACACTACATGTTGTAGCCCAGGAGCAATGGGCCTGCAAAGGTGTCTCCTTTCCTCTCTCTGCGGGACTTGTTAGCGGTGCTATTTTGGAACCTCTGCCTTCATTCTCGCTGCTGCAAAACACCTTGAGGTGTACCACATGCTTTAGAAAATTCTGGTTCTTGTTGAAAAGCAATCCTGTGGAAATGGTTGGATTTAACCTTCTAAAATTGTAAATGGTTTCAAAGCAGCAAGTGCACCGGCAGCACGAGTTTTCATGCATGACAACAACGCTACGATTATTTTCAAGCTCATCCAAAACACAGAATTTTACATCTTTGACCTGTACAGTATGTTCAATTTGGAACCAAACTCCTTCTCTATGTACAATGATGTTTTGCAAGCACTCTAAAGGGACCATAGGGTAATATGGATACTTTATGTCCACAAAGTTGTGCAGCAAAAGCTGATTGGCACGTGTGCATGCACAGGGAATGAACATCCTCATCTGGTAATTGGAGTTTAACTGACTTGGCTGTATCTAAACCACATGGCAGAGTGAGAAAGAAGTTTGCTTTCTGAAATACTTTCAAATGAATGTTAACAATCTGAACAAAAATCAATGATTTCTGCATTACACTGAGTTAGATGACACCAATACCATTTTGAGATCATGGAAATGCCAATGCAGAAACTTTTCCCTTTAGTGCGACTCAAAAGGTCGCGGCACAACTTACCTTCAAACGCAAACAAGACAGATAACAACATTTAAAAAAACGAGATCATATCATAAAATAGCTAATTGGCAAACATTATTACAAGACATTGTTAGACATTAAAGCATAAATACAACTCCCAAATCACCAGGCAAGAATGTCAATGTTGGACAATTTCCCTAAACACTCAATCATGTTCAGGGTTAAAGTTTTTTTTAATGTTCAATTAATGCCAGTTTCTTCCAATTCTTAAACAATCTGCCCACAGCAACTTTAGTAGCATTAAGGTTGGAAAAATATAGCAGGTATCATCATCATATTAACTATGATTTAGGATCTTCAACTTAAAGTGGGCAAGAGCAGAATGTGGTTCGGATGATAAAAAGCAAAAAGGATGCATTGCAGTTGTCAACAATTTGCAGAGTCATGCATTTTATTACAACAATACACTCTTTGTATCAGAAAGTCAACTTGTGTTTTATTTCTTGCAGATGCCTGGCAGTGTTTCTTAAGGAAGTACTAAATGAATACACACAACTCAGAGGAAGATACTCAGGATGGATGGTGAACAGGGTTAATCTCAATGTGTATATACTGTATATATATGTGTTCTCTTTATTATTAACAAGCTACATAATTAGCTTATAGTGGCCTATAGATATGTATCACTTGAACCAGTAAAGAAAAGAACAGCAAACTGTGTAAAAACAAGTTGCTAATGTTATTGCAACAAACTGTACATTTCCTTTCATTCAACCTGTGCACAGATGCACTGTAAACAAATAACAGGTTCATATAATCTACATAGACATGGACTTTAGCGTATGATAGAAGTGTGAGTATAAGTTGATGTATGTTATTGTCAGAGGCCAGCAAAATGGAGAGACATTAAAATTGCTCCTTTGTGAAAAAAAAAAAAATCTTATAGCTCAGAGAAACTGGAGAGCCTCATTTGTATGTTTTGTTGGACCTCCCGAACACAATGGAAAATGGAAGCAAAGGTCAGTGTTAAGTCTCCCCTGGCTTTTGTACTTTAAACAACAATATTGTATTGATCTGTCCTGAATGATAAACACAAATGTGTTGGTAAAACACAGTCTCTTTTGACCTTTAGCAATTACTTCTACATGGCTTTACCAGTATTGCAGATGAAAAAAATAACAATGTCCAATTCATTTTCTTTTCTTTCTATTTCTTTGTGTGTAACTAAACCCTACACCTCTCTCAAGTACAGCTAGCTCACAAAACAAAAGAAGATGTTTGGCCAATTTCACAGATTCTGCTGTTTACAATGTAATGTATGGTATTGCTGTGGCCGTGCTGTTGTATAATACTGGGTCAAACAGATGGGGAGACCTTAGAACTAAAGACATTTGAAAATGTTTTTGAACTTTAAATACATGTGGTTCTTCACTATGTAAATTCCCTAAGATATTGAAGTGACTGTTATGTTGTATATATGTATTGTTGTGTTTTATCTTAATGTGTGCATATGTGTAAATGTCTCTGTTGATTGTATATCTATAGGATATACATATGTGTATACATGTTTGTATACATATGTGTATATTTGTATTATTGTATTTTTGTATTCGGGATTGTTGGAAACGTTATTTCGATCTCTGTCTGTACACACAAACTGAAAGATTGACATTAAAGTTGACTTTGACTTTTGGATGTTCTGCCCAACCACATGCTGCGTCTTTGTTTACTCCATAACATTAAATCTACCAGCTACAAATGTGATGCAAGATATCTCATGGACTTGGAAGATACTAAGATTGTACCGGGTTATAAATAAAATAGCAAACAAAATCACAATTCAGCCTCAAAATAGCCAGAGAGAGAACATCCCAGATGCCTGCTTATAGAATTGCAGTTATCTGCTGGTGAGCTTAACTGGGTCTAAGTTGTCCGGCAGAGTCGAAGTGTGTTGTGATGACCCGTGATTAGACCCTCTTGGCCTTTCCTCTGACTCTAAGAGGGTGTGAGATTACAACCCTGGACTTGTATGGAGGAACTACAATCACTACTAAGCCAACCTAGCCAAACTTAGAAACACAATTTAACTGACTTTTTATTGTGAGTGCTTTTAGAAGCTGTTAAGAACATTTAATTGTGTTTTAATCAATTATATTAGGATGATATAATGTCTAATCTAATTGAAATCTAAAACATACACACTCAGTTCAGTCAGAGTGACTGAGACGGTGAAAAGCGATGCCCTGCAGGCTCAAACCTCTTGACCTGTGGAACGACTGCAGGGAGGTGATGATAGAGCCCTGATAGGGGCCAGTCACTGGGGCCTCAAGGCACATCCTGGACATGTCTTTCAGGCAGCAGGGCTCTGAACACAGCCACAAATACACACACATGATCACACACACGTAAGCCATATCTCCAAGCAGTTGGAGGTAGAATAAGAGGAGGCACTTTGGATTTATAAGCAGAGGGGTACATATTATCATCCTGGCAGCTGTGGAGGGGTATCATGGTGGTCCTTCAGACACAAAATCTGTTGAACTTTTCTTTGTGTAATATGCTCTACCATGGTCATTTTTCTTTACTCAACTCTTACTTTGAATTCCTCTGTGTATTATTCAGAACGATATCAATATATTCACTGGCTAAGATCAGCCATGCCAAGCATTCACATCCACTGACATTTAGATGTAATTCAATCCTTAGGAAAACACATGTTTTTCATAAATGATATGATTACACACCTGAAGGCTGTTTTCTTCATTGTAGTTTTGCAGCTTTGAATTTATATTTTCTTATAATAATGCACTTTGTTTTAATTGGAATAAAAGGCCATTCAATTGATTCTTGAAAGGGTGCAGGCCAGAACAACAGCATGTCTTGTGTGTGTGTGTGTGTGTGTGTGTGTGTGTGTGTGTGTGTGTGTGTGTGTGTGTGTGTGTGTGTGTGTGTGTGTGTGTGTGGTCTCTCTACACTGCTCTTTGTGTGAGGCCATGCTTCATATTTTCATTTAAGCTTTGATCACATTACTGCTATTCTCACCATATTAATGTTAGTCAATGAATAGATTAAATATTCAATTAAGCCCAATGTGTGTGTGCGGCGTGCGTTAAAGTGTTTTTGTGTGTGTGTGTTGATGTGTAATGATGTGTAAATATATTTATGGCTCAGGGTCACAGTGGTATTAACCTGACCCAGACTCTGTCTCTCTGGGGAAGCTCCGTGCTGCTGATTGTTCTGTGTTTAAGTCAGCTTTTCAAGGGCCTTCTGCTAGAACCAGAGCGTGTGTTTGACAGGATGCTTGTTTGAAAAAATGGAGGAAGTTAAGAAAAGGTTTCATAAGTTTAAGGGTATTGCTTGGACCCCCTGTCTTGAGACTATCATGCTGCGCAGCTCTGGTGGACATTGTCTTTCAGAAAGTGACATAGAGCTTATATGAATCCCTTTACTCAGCTAACTCGCAGGAGGACTACACACCGCTGCTCACTTACGTGCTGCTTTTACCAAGCGGGCAAGGTATTCAGTTAAATGTCCCATCAGTCAGGCATATGCCAAAGGCCTACATCTTATTCAAGTTTTTAAACCTCTAATTGGTAACGTTTAAAAGGCGTTTAAGAGTGCCCTTTCTTCTCCCTTTTCTCATTTCCCATTTAATGTGTTGTGTCAAAGTCTATTACCTCAGTTGGACGTTTCTGTCCCTTAAGTTGAAAAAGGGAAGGGGAAGGGGGGGGGGGGTAGAGAAAAAGAGAGAGATGGAGAGAGTGAGAGAGGTAGAAGGGGGTTGGGGGGGGAGAAAAAAAAGAGAAGCCATCAGCTGAGGTTTGCCAGGTCGATAAAGCTTTTAGATTTGGAGATGTTTTCAGGGGGAGCCCATTTCCTGCGGCTAAGAGTTGTTAATGGAGCTTAAGGAATTATCTTATGACTCTCCGTTTGAGAGCAGTTTATTCCAGCCCGGACCCCGCTCCTGTGTCGGAGTGGCTGAATATGCTGCTGTCAACCCCGCTTAATGAAAAGTAACGCGTCGCTGATTACAGTTTTATTTGGTCTCTATGTAAAAAGCCCCTGTTAATTTACCATCGCGCTCCCTCTGTGTGTTCGTATTTGCCACGGCTGAATGATTTAGTTATAGCCGGCTTCTCTCTCTCTCCCCCCCTCTCTCTCACACACACTTCGTGTCTCTTTCTCTCTAATACAAAGCCACTTGGTTCAGAGGTCTAATAAAATCTGTCTTCATGCTAAATTAATTAAATGTCGAGACTCCATTGTTTTATCTGTGAGGCCTTTAACTCTGGCCTAATTTTTCTATCAGTGGCCATGAAAAATTAAACACAATCTTGCATGTATAGGTTAATAAATATCCTTACACCATGGAAACGGAGAAAAAAACACACCTTTTTTATGTGCATCACCTGTCAGATATCTTTTCCCTGACAACGTTTTCTCTGTTTATTTTGCGGTCATGTCACTGTCCTTTGGAAGTGCTGCAGGCAACGTTTTACGAGGCAGGAAGGCAAATAAAAACATACATCCTGAGTCCGATTTATAGAAAATCCCTATTGTCCACTACTGCACTTTTTTCCATGAGATGGGGGGGCTTTTACCATTAAAATGCATCACTGAACCCCCCCTTCTTCCCCTTTCCCCCTCTCTCGCAGGACAGACGGAGTCCCCCGAGAGCTCCACTTTCACCATTACTGTCAAGTACCCTTGACTCCTTTCTTTTTGCCCTTTTATCTACAACAACTAATTCGAGTTCCTTTGCCCTTTTCACTTTTAGACGACGTGAGTGCCTCCCCTCGTAAAGCCCTTTCACTTTCCAGAGGGAGGAATCAGCATCCAGGCTGTTTTTCTGCAGGGCCCCGTCTCGAGGAAATTGAGGGGTTAGTGTCAAAACGAAAACTCTTCACTTCAAATTATTTCGCAGGGCCTCGGTTTTGAACCCGTTAATGGACGTATGGCGAATAACTTACCCTTTTGACAGCTGCATCATGGACGGTGTTGAGATGTTTCGATAATATTATCTGAGAGCAGAGAGGGGAAATCAATAGCCTGACATGAAATATGACTGCGAACATCCCAATTACAGCCTGTTTAGAGGGAATTAATGAGGCAGATCTTAGATACTGATATTGTTCTGTCTTGAGGGTTGAGCTGCCTCATTTTCTCCCTGTCACTAAATTAGAGTGGGTGTTTTTTTTTCTGAGAAATAACACACATATGTTCGATTGTGCATGTTTTAATGGGTTCAGAATGAATTGAGCTGCTTTGATAAATCAGATTGCGTTTAAAAAGGCGTATTAGGCCTCATGTGTTCTAGTTGCAAAGTTGTGTACTGAGTTTTAGATGAAACAAATGTAATTGATTGGATTTCAGCACCATAGACAGCGACTCGACCCAACTTCAGAAACGGACTGCTTTTATTTTCAGTGAACAAAGTTGAGACGCTCTCATCCACCTCATAAGAGAGCTGTGCATTTGTGAGACTTTTTTTTCATTTAATAGTGATACTCAACTGTTGAGACCTAAATAATATTCAATTACATTTGCATGCGCATAGTAAAGAAAAATCAATAAGGAAAGGAGTCATGTAAACCTTAGGCCTATTTTTTCCCAAAGATGTAAACTTTTAGTTATACATTTCAATAAGTACTGTGCGTGCGTTAACTCAAATAAGCCAAACCGATCCGGTTATGTCACTTGTGTAACGCCGATGTAACAGTATACCTTTAAAAAAACGAATAAAACATAAAGAGGAAACCATGGAGACGAAATAGTATTTTCCACCCGACTTTGAGTCAGTCATAAAGAGTTTCTCCTCTTGTTTTGCAATAAAAGGGTCTTTTGGTTTTGTTAGGAGCAGAACAGTTTGTTGATAGTTTTTGGGAAACTCATGGCACTGTCTTTGGGGGAGTCTTGGTGGTGCTGCTGCAAGGCGGAAGTGCTCCTCTCAGCCTCCAGGAGCGCGCCTTTGGTGTTCGCGCTCCAAGAGACGGTGGTGTTGGTCAGGGCCTGGCTCAAAGTGCTGTGCCTGAACAACGGGTCGTGGAAAACCCCGTCCACCCAGTTTCTCAGGGTCGTGACCGGCGAGTCCTGCCTGTTGTCCAGGCCGGTCACGGGTGAGGTAGCTATGGGGGGCGGGCTGAGGGAGGAGGGCGGCGGCTGGCACCTCAGCATACAGGACGGATACTCAGTCTGGTTCAGGGAAGTCGCAGTTTGGGCCAAAGACCAGATGCGAGGCTTGCCGTCTAAAATCTGATGCCCCTGTTGCTGCTGCTGCTGCTGGTTATAACATGCCTTCGCCAGCTGTCTGCTGTCCACCTGGAAGTCTTCCGGGTTCGTTTTGAGACAACTTTTGCTCAAGTCCTGTTCCCCTCCCAGAGAAACAGGGATGGAGATTTTCAGAGACGAGTCCTTGATGAGGTGTTCTGCGGGGCAGTCACCCGTCGTTGACATGTGTGTGTTCATGTGGTAGCGGTGCTTCAGCTCACACTCCGAGTTCTCAGACTCCAGCGTGTCGAAGTCGTCCAAGTCGCTCAACTGGAGATCTTTATCAGGCCGACTTCTTGTCTCTGGGAGAAAGAGAACAGAGGGAGACGGCAGACATGTCAGTGAAGATGTGGAGTCAGATCTTATAATGGCATCAATCAAGTATTGAACTGCAATCACTCTTGAAAAATAAACAATTATAAAAACAATGTCTGCAGCCTGATAAATGAATCCTGAAACGTTTCATCATAAATCCACTGTAACCAGACGATTTTCTATGTTATCATTAATTATATTAATTTCATCCTATAACAAATAATGTCAGGATTTGTTGAAAACAAGTTGAAAAAAACAGAACATCATGTAACCTTAAATACAAAAAAATAGCTAAACTTATATTCAGTGATTTTACCTTCCTCCTTATCCCTTTGTGCAAATATAAGGTCTCTCTAATTGTAAAGTGTGTTATGTGGATGCAGTCCTTCTGCAGGCAATTCACATAAAACAGACGATAATGTTAATTTGATAAATTACAAATAAATGCCTTGGTTTCAGCAAGGTGGATATTTTAAGAATATAATGTAAAAGGCTAAACAAATGTTAAGGCCTTATTGTCCTTTGTGTCTTACCATCAGTATGATACAGTATTTAACAATAATACCCACATTTAATACATATTATTATTGGGACAGTTAGAACATACGGTACAAGTAATCAATACAATGTAAGAGTGATAGGATTGCCTCTGATACATGTCCTATTTTAATTGACATTCATAAAAACAAATATAAAAAGACAGTGTGGTAAAATCATCCGGGTTTACAGTGTGGTGGATGAAATCTAGTACATTTAAACAAAAGTTGTTAAGGTGTATGGTAACAGTACACTCGACAAAGCAGTGTCATCACAATTCTTGTTCTTTTGTGATTATTATTTATTCATCATTATCCATCAAAGTTGAATAACATAACATGTAACTGGATATTTGCTCTCTTTTCAAGCTACAGCTAAACATATTCGACCTGAGCTCCTCCAACAATGCAACATATATAATACAATAAAAAATGCAAAAAGTCTATATACATGTAAATAGAATAGGATATGTACAAGAACAGAATATTAAATTACATTTAAGACAAGTTGTCACAACCTAATAGTTCTTTCTTTATTTCAGCAGAGTAATAATGCATTGTGACACTTACCATCCTCATTGTTCTCGCTTTTGATCTGCTCCTCCTGAGACCCATCATCATCCTCGTCATATCTCTTCTCCTCTGAGCCCTTGTTTCTGGGCGGCCATGTCATCTTGTTCTCCTTCTTCAGCCTCCTCCTGGCGTTGGCGAACCACGTGGAGACCTGCGTCAGGGTCATCTTGGTGATGATGGCCAGCATGATCTTCTCCCCTTTAGTCGGGTACGGGTTCTTCCGGTGCTCCTGCAGCCAGGCCTTCAGGGTGCTGGTTGTCTCACGCGTGGCGTTCTTTCGCCTTGTTCCCCCATCCATGGAACCGTATCTGTTAAATGAAAAGAACACAATGGTACTGACAAGGTAAATACAACATGTGATGCTTGTTGGGTTACAATTTCTAAAGTGTTGGCATGGCAGTTTCTTTCTGAACACCATGACTGAGCCATCTGCTTGTTGGAATGTTGAAATGATTCATAGCACACTTTATACGCCTGAAAATCCCACTGATATATCTGTGCCCCTTCCTTATGGTGTGAACATTGAAAGTAGACCTCATGTCACTTAAGGGACACCATTTAGAAAAGACAGGGGAGGGGTAGGTTTATGAGTAGACCACCAATCTTTAAAATGTAATATTGTCAGTATATTGCATTTTTGTTCATAAGCCATTTTCTGTGAGAGCACATCAATTGCTAAAACCCCTCCGACATCCCTCTGTAACACCCACTCTGGTATTTAAAGTGTGCGATCAGTTCAGAAATATGTAAATGATCCTACCATGTTTGGACATGATGCTATATATTCCCCAATATCCCTATTAAAACCATTCTTAACGTGACGTAGGCTAAGACTCAATACGCACAAATATCAACCATAGAGCTCCATTTAAAATGCACAGTGTTGATTTTCAGTCAGCAGTGAGCTGTAAAAGTCCTCTCAAGGGAGGCTTTTATGATGCTTTTATAGCTCCGTACAGCTTAGTGCAGGTCAAGCACTGCTAAGGGAATCAAGAGGAGAGGAGCGCTGCACCTTTCTATACCCCTGCGCTGTTTTCTCGCAGATAAAATAGACTGTAAAATTGCTTTATTGAGTGTAATGATGAGCCCTCAGGTAAAAGGCGGGCGCAGACTGAGTGGTAATGCTGTAGGCCTGCTTGTTTTTCTGAGTACCACTAATTCTGTTTTGCCTCAGACTTTTAGGCCTTTTGCTGGCTGTGCATTTATTAGCATTCCTGCTGACACGTATTTGCCCTTCATACTGAATTTAGAGTGATTGGTAAAAGTATCTGGATCAAGGTTTAGGTAAGGTAAAGGATGTGAACTCCCAAAACAAATCAATATGACAATTTACTGATCAATTAAAACAACGCCATCAAAAAGCGTTAGATATCCAATGCATTTAGGTTTGAGCAGGCATCTTCATAGATGTTGGTACTATTCAGAAAGAGTGTTGATCACAGGTTATCATTTACGCTCTAAATTTCAAGCACATCGCAGGCTTAATCTGGACGTCATGTCATTATTGGAAAGACCTTTCAATATGGCAGGCATGCTCTTCACAACACTGAAGAGGCCTTGTGTCTTTTTCTGAAAGGGCCTCATCACCTCATCAGGAAAGAAATGTGTCATGAGATGAAGGTGATGACCCAGTGTTGCTGGATGTGATGAAAATGGCCCTGACCTCCGGAATAATTGATTTAACGCTGGGAAAACTAACCCTACACTAGTGCACAATACTTTAGGAGTTACTTTAGTTTTCATCGCATCTGGTTTTAGCCGCTTAAAACAGCAAATCTGTTTTACAGTGGGCGTGAAGGCACAGCTCAAGATGAGCTTTACCTCTAATTTGCAATGTATTTGATTACACATGCAGTTTATTCAAATAGTTCTGATGTTTGCATTGACAACTAATACTGTACAGAAGACAAATCAACAGAAACAACATACCTGTCATACTGATACTGTCCCAAGGTAGGATCATAAGGGTAGTAGGCTGCCTGGGTTATTCCCGCATGTGCAGAAGCTGTGGCATCTTTAGTATCGAATGCTCCCTGCAATCATACAAAGAAAAGAGTTTTCAAGATGATAGAAATAGGAAATCAACTTACATTAATGTAACTTGTGTGGTGCTGAAAAAAATATATTCATATTGGCTGTATCAACAAAATCTGCTTGTTCATGTGTTTCCTTCGGGATATTGGACAGCAGATTGTGGAGTAAATAAGAATTTTGAAATATCTTCTAAGACTTACTAAAAATGCACATTGTCTATGGAATGCACACTCTTTAAACTAAGACTTTCAAAATGTTTTCTTTTTTTAAAAGAAATAATCTTTAGAAAAAAAGTATAGAATAGTTTATTAACTTGTTTAGTGTTTCCTAGCAAATTGTTTAGTGTTTCCTAGCAAATCAACAATGAGTGTTTCAAGCTAAAAAAGTTGTAATATTATCTAGCTGAATTATTATAAGAAAAAGCATTATGAATACTTTCCCTATTTTCTATGTGAGCATTTCAACACTAAGATATCTGGGACAACTACATTTTTGGACTTAGAAGGCCCATGTGTTTCTGTTGAGAATTCATTTTTAATACATTTTTGGATATTTAGAAAATAAATAATCCTGAATAATAATCCTGGTACAAATTAATTGTTTCCAATAGAAAACCATATTTTCTTAATGTAAACGAATTGGTTTATGCCTTGGTTCATAACAAATTACTTGTCTCAAGGAAACTGGCACTATCTCTCATGATGAAAGGCATTTTCAATTACTAAAAAAAAGTTGTGTTGAATGATAATATGCGGATACATCAAGAACAGTAAGCAGTGTAGAGCATAATAACATAGGAGAGGTGCCTGGCTTAACTCTCAGCACCCTGCGGCTCCATTAATCAATGCCAAGAGGGATCAGATGAAGGGCTTTACCAGCGAGTAGAAAGCCGAGGCGTCCGTGCCGTATGTAACGTAGTTCCCATATCCCTGACTGCCGGTGTACGGGCTCCCGTACACGCCCAACGCGGCGGCCGAGCTGAGCTCATGCCTCGCCGTGGCCAGCAGCCGGCTCTCGTACACGGGACAG